>NC_061118.1:32608704-32628568 GCF_002878395.1 Capsicum annuum | reverse complement strand
TTTAGTTTAAATTTTGTATTACTACTTAAAGTTAATTTTCTAATAAAACCTATGCACATTAATAAATTATTTCCACTATTCATTTCTTCGTATCCTTTAGTTTGGATTCCTATTTTAATATTTTTTTCAAATTCTTTTAAATTCATTAGGAAGTCTGGACTTATATAGAATATTCCTCCATTATTTGTCATATCTACTTCAGTTGAGCCTATTATTGATTTCTTAATGTCTGACCATCGATCATCATATATTGTTATTAATACTTTGGATCCAGGACAAGAATGCTTAACTAATATAGAAAAAGAATATACACTAATAAGTATAGAAACTCAGTTAAAACACATGCATTCACGGGTTGGAATTTTGTGCGAGTTTACCTAAAAGTCGTTATCTCGATGCCACCGTCCAAGCTTCCCAACTGCTTCTCTTGTGTATAGGTTGTTTTTTTTAATACGGAGAAATTAAATCTACTAGTTTAATTAATTATAATCATATTAGCTGATATTAGGAAAGGAAATGGGTTTTGGGTTTTGACTTAGTAAATTAGTAAATATCAAAACTATTCAAAACTTTTAATAAATTCTCAAAATTTATTCACAACTCCATAGAAATAAATTAAATATGTTCCAAAATTACTGGAATCATTAAAACACTAATTCGGAGTCATTTTGATCGAACTTGACCATTATCGGGCTTAACTTTCTCAAACTCAATAACCCAACTAATGACTTAACTCACTTTGGGACACCTCAAAAATCGGTACTATTAATCCCGGTAAGTCATACATCACGTAAACAAACTACGAGAAGAGCTAAAATGGGGAAAAATAAGTAAAATTAACAAACGCCCAAGAGGGTCGTTACATCTTTCGCCTTATCTTTATGCTTTTTCCGCATTTTGAATTACTCAAACTTTCTTAGGTTCTATATCTAGTGGCTTGTATTAGTGACTTCCATACCTGAAATTATCTATGTATTGATTTTACCAACCTATTAATCTACTTATGAGATTATTCAAGATTGGTTATGTTCTTATTTTCTTCTGCTTCTATGAGTTTGGGATGTTGCTCTTGGAATTGGATAGTTGGCTTACTTATCACGGAGGATGGGATAGGTGTCGTCACGGTCCCGAATTTTGACCGTCACAACTATGCTTGTAGTTTGAGGTCATTTCTTTTAACTTTTTCGTATATTCTTGATGTTTACAATAATAAATTATCATATATTTTTGATAGATTATTGAGAAGGGTTTTTTTGTGTGTGTTATTTTAACTTGTTCTTGAAGTTTAATAATAAATTATCATCTATTCTTAATAGACAGCTGCTAATTTAGAAGTTTTCAGCATAAAACAAGTTTAAATATAAATTTTCTTACCAATTGGAGTTTTAATGGTGTGTATGATTAAAAAGATAAATTTATTTGTAATTTAAGATAAGTTTTCTAAAATTTTATTATGTTCTTGAAGTTTACAATAACTAGTTTAACCGTACATGTCTCGCACGTATAACGTTTGATTATTTAAAATGAAATAATTTTATCTATTATAGAGATTTTAAATAAAGTGCAAAAGTTTAAATCACTTTTTAAAAATTCTTCACACTTTAATATAATAATGTATACATAAATATATATTTTAGTGTAAGCACATATATATTTTACCACCAAAAGTTTTAAATATTTTTCACACTTTAATATAATAATGTATGCATAAATATATATTTTAGTGTAAGCACATATATATTTTACCACCAAAAAATTCAACTGGTTGATGGATCATCACTTTTGCATTTGTCATGCAGTACCTCTTTCTTTTGCTGTCGCGGCCTAAGAGACACATCAATTTGAACCATATTTGTGGTACAGTTATTTTTTTCTATATTTAAAATCTTTCCTAGTTTTTAAAGTCAAATCTTTACAAAACCATTGATTACATTCTTATTACGTACTTTAAACTTTTCAAAATTTGATACTTTTAAATTTTTTCTTATTCTAACGGTTTTATATTTATTTCAAGATTTTTCAAATCTTCTTTAAATTAAATTTAGTTTATTTAGAATTCTTAAACTAATGGAAAAATGGTTAATTGTCATTAATTCTGATGACTTCTAATAAGGAGAGGTTTTACCATAACTATATTTAATTAATTTTTAACTCTTAAATATTAGAAAAAAATAGTGAAAAGACGATTTTATCTAAAGTAAAGACTTCTAATGAAAGGCAAAAGGTTCAAACAACATTTTCAAGGTCCTTCACTCTTTTAATATATTATAGATATGTTATAACCTATGACAATTGTTATACCTAATTCTATGTTAATGACTGAAGATGTAAGCTTTAAATGTTGACCCAATACTAACACCATCCTTTGTTTTTGGTCCAACAACATGATTTGTTGTTTTGTTGGCACAAGAGGTGACACCAATGAAGAAAAAGTTGACTGAATTTGGTACTTTTTTGTCAAAGGTGTGTACCTTTATTTCCTTGTCCAGTTAAATTTTTTGAGATAATTTTGTTGGTTTGTCATTGTTTACTGTTTCTTATACTCCTATTATAATTATTTTTGTCTTGAGTCATAGGTCTATCAAAAATAATGTCTTGTGCTGAGTTTGTGGCTATGGAGCAGTTCAAAAAGTTTACATAATATATGTTTTATGAAGAAGAAATTGAAGTGAGATAAAACGAGATCATATTGTGTAAATTATGTAGTTATTAAAATAGTAAAATGAAACACAAGTACTTCAATTCATATTTAATTTTATCAAAGTTTTTATCTCTTGAAAACTTGTAACTGAAGTATGTCTCTATGGTACTTAACTTTTTTTTTGTTCCCAAATTAGTACTTATTATACTATGTGTAAACAACTACATCACTATGTGAGGTGAATCTTATGAAGAGGAGATGGAAAGTAAAGACACTGAAAAATAAGGATAATAGATTACATTATTAATTTCAGAGAGTAAAAGAACAAACAAAAACATGTTACAATAAAAGTGTGAAAGAAGTAGTTCAAAAAAAAAAATTATCAAGGTGTTGGATTATTTGCATATATATAAACCTTGTGCTATTCATAGAGACCAAAATTTTAACTAGTATTAGTATAATCTTCATAAAGTGTTTTCGGAGAAAAACTATTTCTTTTAAATTCTAAAAAATAGCTTCTACTACTTTGTAGAAATACTTATTTTCTCCCTAAAATTTGACCAAACAACATACTTTTCTAAAATAAACACCTTTTTGAAAAGAAAAAAGAACACTTCAATTTCCTAAAAATTTGACTTATGTCAAGGACTTAACAAATATAAGTATTGAGGTATATTTTACTATTTATTTTTAACTCATAAAAGTAAAATACGTAAGAAAAACATGTGTTTAATAAACTTCTCTATATAATTATCATGATCTTATCGTTGGTTTATCTGGAGGAATTGTAGCGAATAATATCGAATTGGATTTACACATGTAGCTTTAAGGTGCAATATTTATGTCAAGATTGGAAAATAATTCAACGCCTTATGTTATTGAGTTGGAATATAAATTAATCCTAACTATGACGACAATTCACAATGAAGAAACTCTCTGAGACGATCTGCATTTTGGTACTTCAAATTTCTTGATCCCTTCAATTGCTATATTGGGTCTAAGCTGATTTACTTTTTCAGTTTTTTCATGTATATTTTATTTTATAGGTTTTAACTATGAAAATAAATAATGGTAGCTATAGATAGGCATTAGTTGTTCACGTGGAAGTTGAGAAATATATATAGTACTAGCATGTATGTTTTCCATCATCCAATAATTTCCAGGAATTTAATTAACGAGAATCCTGATATAATTTTTTTGGTGGAAAAAATCATTGGCTAAGAGGAGTTAAAAAAATTTCATTTATAATATCAAAGTGATTTTAGAAAATTGAACTCATTGACATGAGATACACGCGCAAGGTGCATATCCTAAACTAGTATATATATCTATAATCTATATCTATAATATGTTAAAAGTGTGAAGAACTTTAGAAAAGTGAATCGGACTTTTTTTCCTTCACTAAAAGATTCTCCTTTAGACAAAATTATCTTTTCTCCCTTTTGCTCTGTTGCGTACGATGTAGTTTTGATGATTGACAAACGGACAAAGTGATATAAAACATGTCAGTCAAGTTGGTTCACAAACACACTGTCTAATGTAGCTGAAACTTATAGCAAAATCATCGATGATTAAAGACAAGCGTGCAAAAATCAAGGAATGACCAGATAGGTGGTTAATTTAGATAAACTCAAGGAAATAAACATGTGTTGATTTAAAGAGTTGGAGTTGGACTACAACACTAAGGAGACAAGAGTTGGAATTGAAGGAGTCTCACTTGAAGTAGAACTCTATGAAATGAGAGTTCTGATTAAAGGAGGAGTTTGAAATAAAGAATGACTCTTTAAAGAGTTGTGATTAAATAGAAGATGTATCATTCAGAGTAACTTGCGCACTTATAGAGAGAGAAAAGGCTAAACATGGTCAAATTGAGAAAGTTCATAATTAAGAGAATTCTGACTGAAGATTTAAGTGTTGTCAGTACAAAGGAACAAATTGACAGACCATTTCACAGTATTAAGCTTTACAGTTCATGAGTCAATTTAAATTTATTGTTCTTATTGAGTTGTAATTTATTACTTTCCTATATTAATTGTTTAGGAACAATACTGAGCTGAGTTAACTTCAAGTTTGGGATAACTTGAAGTGGGTCCAACAGTCAAGGGTGATTGTTGAGTTATAGGAATTAGAGCTTATAATTTGTAGTTATTTAGGTATAGGAATTAGAGTTTATAATTCCTAGTTGTTGGTTACACGAGTTTTTTAATCAGTCATTGTTGAGGCTCAGAGTTATTTAGTAAAGTTGGAGTTAAATCTTGTAGAGGTACAGGTCATGATTTTTTATACCTCTTGATTCAGGTGTTTTCCACGTAAACATCACTGTGTAATTTACGTACTTTTTTAGCTAGATAGGAACACGTTAGTTAACCTGTTCACAAATAGGCAACGGTTACGCTAAAGTAAGTAATTAATAGGGCACATACTCTAACAAGTGGTATCAGAGCGTGGTTGTCTTAAAAAGGGTTAACACCTAAGACATAGATCACTATGATAAATTCCGCACCACGTACTAGTCACAGTGAAGGTCAATCTACTACTAGACCTCCACTCTTTGATGGTTCTCACTTTGTTTGGTGGAAAGCTAGGATAGAAACGTATCTTTAAAGTGTAGATTATGAATTATGGGATAGAATTATTGATGGACCAACAATTTTCATGAAGATAGTGGATGGAGAACAAATGAAAAAGGTTAGGAGTGAATTCAACCCAGAAGATTTTATTGCACTAAAAAAGAATGCAAAAGCCAAAAATATTCTTATTTGGGGTCTTGGTCCAGCCGAGTACAATAAAATGTCTAATTGTAACTCTGCTAAGTAAATCTGTGATGCATTGGTGAATGCACACGAAGGCACTATCCAAGTGAAAAAATTCAAAATTGCATTACTTTTCACTGAATATGAGGCTTTCAAAATGGAGAAAAATGAGTCACTACAAAAAATGATAACTAGGTTAACTTTATTGGTAAATTAGTTATCATCTCTAGGAAAGGTTTTATCTACTGAGGAACAGGTAGAGAAAGTCTTGAGAGTCCTACCAAAGTCTAAGTGGGATGTCAAAGTTACAGCCATAAGAGAAGCTAAGGATATCACTAGAATGTCCCTTGATGAGTTAGTTAGTAATTTGAAGACCTGTGAGATATACATAGAAGATCTAAACAGAGAATCTAAAAGTGATGAATCAGATGATGAAGAAGACGATGAAACTACTCTCATGGCCATTAAAGATTCAGATATGGAAAAAGATGATGGAACCTCTGAGGTAAGTACTCTTGAACTCAAAGAGAAGTTGCATCTATTTCCAAAAAGAAAACTTGTTTATTTGATTAGTGCTTTAATTAATGATTTTTAAGAACTAAGAATTGATAAGGATGGAATCTTCGGCAGTCTGGTAAGCCTAAAGTTTGATTATATTGATCTAAAGGCTTGTGAAAACACTATTAAAAAGAAAAACTGCACTCTTAAAGAACAGGTTAGCAGACTTGATTCATCAAACCTGTTCCTCAAATCTGAAGTTCTAAAACTCTCTTTCTGAAAAGGGAAAAAAGGTCAAGAATGAGGAACAAGAAAAAATTGAGTCAGAATTGACTAAGATTAAACATGAATACTTTTGTGAAAAAAAAAAGGTTAGTCAACTAAGTCAAGAGATTTCTAAATTTAAACTTGATCTTAAAAGAGCTAACAGATGGACACATTCTTCAAAATTTATTCATAAGGTAGGTAAAGAACTCACAATGAAAAGGTTGGATTGGGATTTTATAGAAGTTCTAATTCTATTAAAGATCTATGTTATATTTATGTAACCTAGGGCATCCAACCACTGAATGTCCAGTTACAGCAAAAAGAAAATCAAGAAGCATAAGCCTAGCAAAAGAATCTAGTTCTATGTTAGCACAATCTAACAAGAAGGTAAAAATTGGTCAAAAAAATAGGTTACATAACCTGTTGCCTCGATGGGCTAGAAGGAACCCCATATATCCTTTTTCTCATATGAAAGGACCCAAGCTTGTCTGGGTGCCTAAAGTTAACCCTTGATTTGTTTTGCAGGTGAGAGTGAAAGGAGGCAAGCAAAATTAGTACATGGATAAAGCTTTCTCAAAACATAAGACTGAAAGCAAATAAAGCTTCTTTCACTCAACACATTTAAAGGGGAATGGATCTTTTGGGGATGGAAAAAAGAGCACCATTACTAGAGTTGAAAAGATTTGGAGAACTAAAACAAAAGCCTATGAAAGATGGCCAGATTTGTAATACTTGTGTAAGGGAAAGAAAAGGAGATCCTCTTTAACAAAAAATAACAAGCTAGTGCTTGGACCTAGTTTGTATGAATCTTTGTGGACTAATATGAGAAGCAAAAAAGGTAAGAGGATGGCAGTAAAACTGATGAGCATGCACAGGAACATATTGAACCACCTAGTCCAACTGTTGTACATATTGAGGGAATATTGACAGGGGGAACAAAAAATTAAGAAATTAATTCATTAATAACACCAACACAAGCTGCTGATAATTTTGTTGGTAGTTCATAAGAATTGATGTTGTCAAAAGAATCTTGAGATATCTCATGGGAATCAATGACTTGAGATTATGGTATCCAAAGAAAAACAATTTACTCTTGTGGGCTATCAAGATGTTGACTATGTGGGTTACTTAATTGACTGGAGAAGAACCAAAGGCACTAAGCAGAAAGCATTTTGAAAGGGATAGGTTAGACTTGGGGATGATTAAAATTGCATAAACTCCCATCAATGATTGACTAGAATAACCATTTTATTTTTAATCGTATTAGCTAAAATATTGTTCGATTCAATATTTCACATTTAGTTGTGTGTCCTAATTCCAGAGTTTTTACTCTTCTAACCTAATTTTGTATTAGATTGTGCAAAAAATAGGTACAAGCAAGCAATTGTGACCACAAAGTTCTTCTTATCAGGTATGCTGTACACTGACAAAAGTATAGGTTGTCTAAGTCGAAACAGTTGAGTACACATGTTCAATTCCTCACACTTCATCCTCCCCTTGTCTTATAAAGCTGACAAATTGGTTGACCAAATATTCTTTGATTCTCTTCGAATGGATGTGCACAAATGTGTTTAATCCTACACCAGAAATATCTTCTTCTCTATCAACCTAAATATCAATTATTGTACCATGGATTTACCAAGCTTAATCATCAATCACATGCAACATATGTTTTTTAAGGATAAAAAAAGAGATATACTCTCCCTTTTGGATTCTAATTGGCTTAGATATTTGAGGATTTCTCAGTCCTAGTTCAGGTTTGACTTTTCTAAGGAGGGTTTTAAGAAGGGCTAACATTCATTTTCAAAAAAAAAAAATACTTTAGCTAGAAAAGTTCTGAACTAGAAGCTACACAAGACATTCATGAAGTGGAATAAGAGGTCCTTTCGGACTAGGATCATCACTTTGATGCTTGACCTTGATCGAGACAGTACTGAAAATATTTTATTCATTCATCAATTGACACAGTTAATATCACCTGTTCTACCTTTCTCATTTTCTCCCCACTCTTCATATCCTTAGTTATGTCCTACTCTTATACTGTGTTTCTTTTTATAAATGCTTAATTATTTTGCTTTGTTAAGTACTAGGTTAGATTTAATGTGGAACGTGCTCTAGTAGTTTAATGGAATGGTTATCTTTGCTTAATTGACTCATGTTCTTGCTCTCTTTAATACGTTACTAAGTTGGCTAAAGTCGTTGTCTGATTATTTTAGTGATAGCCCCAGTGGCCATGAATAGCATAACAAATAACTTTGGCTAGTATATTAATGTAGTGAAATGGTTTTTTTGATGATGCCAAAAGGGGAAAGATAAGAAGGTGACATTGTTATAACTCATTGACTAACCTGTTTCATTATAGTGTATTATACTTTAGTACCTACAGGTGAAGATGTTTGATTACACAAAGATAAGAGGTTTGTCATCACCAAAAAGGGGAAATTTATTGGGTATGGTGTAGTTTTAATGATTGACAAAATGACAAAGTGATATGAAATATGTCAGTCAAGCTCGTTCACGGACACACTGTCTCATGTAGCTGAAACTTGTAGCAAAATCATCGATGATTAAAGACAAGTGTGTAAAAATCAAGGAAGGACCAAATGGGTGGTTAATTGAGATAAACTCAAAGAAATAAACATGTGCTGATTTAAAGAGTTGGAGTTTGACTACAACACTAAGGAGATAAGAATTGAAATTGAAGAAGGAGTCTCACTTGAAGTAGAACTCTATGCAATGAGAGTTCTGATTAAAGAAGGAGTTTGAAATAAAGAATGACTCTTTGGAGAGTTGTGCTTAAATAAAAAATGTATCATTCAGAGTAACTTGTGCACTTACAGAGAGAGAAAAGGCCAAAATGATCAAATTGAGAAAGTTTATACTTGAGAGAATTATGACTGAAGATTCAAGTGATGCTAGTACAAAGGAACAAATTGATGAACCTGTTTCACAGGATTAAGCTTTATAGTTCATGAGTCAGTTTAAATGCATTGTTCTTATTGAATTGTAATTTATTACTTTCCTATATTGATTGTTTAGGAACAATACTGAGTTGAGTTAACTTCACGTTTGGGATAACTCGAAGTGGGTTCAAAAGTCAAGGGTGATTGTTGAGTTATAGGAATTAGAGTTTATAATTCATAGTTATTGAGGTATAGGAATTAGAGTCTATAATTCCTAGTTGTTGGTTACAAGAGTTTTGTAATCAGTCGTTGTTGAGGCTCAGAGTTATTTAGTGAAGTTGGGGTTAAATCCTGTAGAGGTACATGTCGTGACTTTTTACACCTCTTGAGCTAGGTGTTTTCCACGTAAACATCACTGTGTAATTTACTTACTGTTTTAGCTAAATAGGAACACGTTAGTTGACTTGTCCACAAATAAGCAACTGTTAGGCTAAAGTAATCAATCAGTAGGGCACGTATTCTAACATGCTCCAATTAAATTCTCAAAACAAAATTAATAATTCAAGATAAAAGCATTTAGTCGACACTTTCTCTTGGGGTTTTCAAGATTTGTGTCCTATTTGGTTTAGAACTCCTAAAATATAATACTTAACACTTCTAAATCAAATAGAATTTTACCTAATAAAAGAAAAATTCTACAATAAATTCTATTTAAGTAAAGTTTTCTGTATTCCATTGGTGTCGACCAAAAGATTCATGTTCTTTTTTTTCTCTCTTTTCCTTATGTTTATGTGTGATTCTTTATTTTTTTGCTAGAAATTTGGTGATAGAGATATAATTATAGTTACTTTTTTGATGATCTTTGAAGGTGTGATCTATAATAGTTTCATCAATTTCAAGTTTATATTATAGAAGAATGTTTGGTTGAACTTTGAGAATTTTTTTGTCTAAAGGTTAGATTTAATTGTATTGTTCTGATATTTATTTTGTTAGTAGTTTCTGTTCTTTTACTGTTTGTTGTTTTTGCTTCTTAATTATACAAGTGGTAAATAAATGTTTGGTTGGACTTTGAGAAAACTTTTGCGTAAATGTTAGATTTAATTATTGGTGCGATTATCTATATTATAGTATTATTTTCTTGTAGTTTACAGGTGGTAGATAATTCTTCCATTGGACTTTGAGGATTTTTTCATTTTGACAGTAGATTCAGTGTAAAGATCGAACGAAAAGTGCGGTCCTGCAATAGCTTAACACACATAAACTAACAATAAATCCAACGACATAGTAACCTCTCACGTAAGGAGGAAGGTGTTGATAAGTCCAAAGGAGTTAGATAGTTCATAATCACAATTATCTATTCAGCCATAAACTTAACAAATTAGCAACATCTACTGGTTAGTGAGCTTAGAGAACTTACTATTTAACCGGAGGATGCACTTAGGCAAGAAGAAAAATAACCTGCAACATGGAACAACAAAAAACAGACAACTTCTTGAAGATATTTAAACTGAACGTCGTACAGTATTATACTTTCGACATTTCAAGTTTAGAGACAAAGAAAGATATTATAACAAAAATATGTTATTAGTATTAGTGTAAAGCTTGTGGTAAAAACTGATGGTGATGTTGAACACTTGGTTCATAGGCTATAAATCTATTAATTATTTACTAAAAGTAATTAATTCGGAATTGATTTTGGTTTTAAGCAGGGAATGGGGCTGCCGAATACAAGATTAGCAGTGGGATTGAACAAAGGACACATTGTAACTACGCAAATATTACCCCTATATTGGGATGTAGCTAAGCTATTTCGGATGGTCTCACAGTTCAAGGAAAAATATTTTGCCGAAAAAAGGAATAATGAGAGTAAAGAAGCCATGGAAATTTCAAATATCAATATGTTTACAATTCATAATTGATTAAAAGAAGGAAAGAAAATAAAAAGAGAAAATACTCTATTTCTACCTCGAACTATACACGAAATTGCTGAGACACATAGGAGGTCTTATTACCCTTGGGCTAATTAAAACCATATTTTTGGCAAACTTAGTTCCTATTAGGGCTGTGCAAAAATCGAACCGACCGATAAACTGAACCGATAAAAATGTTATTGGGTTATTGGTATTGGGTTATCGGGTTAACGATTTTTTATTGGTTTTATAAAAAATTTTATTGGGTAAACGGTTTGGTATCGGTTTTAGCTTATTGGGTTATCGGTTAAACCAATAACCCAATAAGGATACACTAAGTTATTGTTTTATCCCTATTTATGTTATATATTTAAATATCTCTCTCTTTATCTCTCTCTATATATAGATAGATAAATATGTGTATGTATATAGATTATATGTACTACTAAGTCATAATTCAGTGATTCACAAAGTATTAACCTATTCAGGGCAACAAAGGCACAATATAAAGTTCGGCTATTATCGTAATAAAAAGTTTGAAGTATTTATAGCTTCCAACAATTAGGCTTCAATTTTTTTCCTAACTAACATTTAGTTCAAGTTTGAAGATTCTTGTAAACTAAAATGCATTGCGTAGGTTTTGGCAGTAATTAAGATTTCTTTTTTTATGTTAGTTGTTACTATTTCTATTTTATAAGTATTTTCTTATTGGTTAAACCAAAAACCAAACCGTTAAGGACCAAAAATCGATAAACCGAAACCGATAAGAAAATATCTTATTGGTTGGTTATTGGTTTTACTTATTTAAAAATCGAAAACCGATAAACCGAACCAATAACACGTAAAACCGAATCGAACCGAACGATGCACACCCCTAGTGCCTACGTGACACATACATGTCACATATGTGTGCCTACATGGACCTTCAGTGTGTTGATTCACTGATGTACCACGTATGTGCTACATAGGCACTAAGGTTGCCAAAAATATAACTTTAATTAGTCAGGGGTAATAGGATCCTGCTAAAGTTTGGGTGTGTCTCAAAAATTTTGTGTATAGTTCAGGGTGAAAACAAAACATTTTTCCAAATAAAAATAATTATTAAGAATACTTTGCGTCTTTCTTAATGATTCTTCCATAACTAAGAGTATGTTCCACCAAATAGGAAATATCTTTTGATAACGATCATGTCACTTAAAGGTCTTATCTGAAAAACCGTTGTTTGTTATCTAAAAATATTTTCCTCCTTTTCTTTACCATAGAAAACCCCAGTTATTTAAACCAAAGAATTGAAGTGCATTACTGTTGCTAATTTGTTAGAGGACTTCTCTATTGATTGTAGGATAAAGTGGTCCACCGTATGAAAAAATGGCAATATTGCTTTGGAGTTGGACTTGAAAAAAAAATTGGAAACTATGCAACAAAGAACATGCAGTTTATTTGTAAGTAGTTCACTTATAAATTTGTGTAATACTATTATTATTATAATTTTTTTAAAAATATACTGTGTATTTATATGTCTAGATGTTGAAGTTTAATTTGATGAATAGTAAGTATAGATGGAGAAGTTTTCCTTTAGGAAGTAACATTTCATCAGCAATTACTTAATGTCAAGTACAATGACAATTCTTTCATCCAATACTAATGGACACTCTCAGTGACAACTTACAATAAGTTATATCCTTTTATCCATCCCAATTTCCTAAACAATTTAAGTGATTTTTCGCCAATTTTTTTTCTTCTATAGATATTGCATATTTTGGTAGTAGAGATGGCAAATGTTTGCTGATCGATTTAGTGGGAAGTTTAAATAGCTAATTATATTTCATGATGGTGTGAAAATTTCCCTTGGTAGGTTCTTTAATTAACTGTTGCAGATTGGCATAAAGCTATTGACATATGTTGAAAAAATATAAGAGGCCGACAATCATCTTAAAGTTGAATTTCGGAATGCTTACTATGATACTACAAATGAGTGTAACTCAATGCCTACTAATATGGCCTAAAAAAGAAAAGAGTAATTTTGGAGATTTGTTCACTCCTCTATACTCTTTTTGACCAGAAAATAGTAGTGAAGTACATTCTATGTATATTTTGCCTCTCATGGGTTTTATTTATAGTTTTATTTATCTATCATTGGTACCTGAGTTAAGTTTAACACTCACATTGGTAGATGTGATGTAGAAACTATCTACAGAATTGCCAACTACTGGATAGGACATTAATTAAGATCAGTTTGCTGGTCACGGAATTGATCGTTTAGTTAGGATTGAGTTATAACAAGGTACATAAAGGAGTGGAAACTCTTATTTGTAGATGACGAGTGGAAACTATCTACAAAATTACCAACTACTGTGTGAGAAGTGCAGTTGCGATAGTTTGGACATGTGATGAGGAGGGGCATGGATGTCCTAGTTCGGAGGTGCGAGAGATTAGTTTTGGACGGTTTTAGGTGGAGCAGAGGTAGGCCGAAGAAATACTAGAGGGAGGTAATTAGATATGACATGAAGCAGTTACAACTTAATAAGGACATAGCCCTAGATAGGAAGGTACGGAGAGCGCGAATTAGGGTAAAAGGTTAGTGAGGGTGGGTGAGTCATAGCCTACAAGTAGTTGTGCTTTGGGGTGACCTTGGTAATAGTCGTAGAACTTTGCACACTGGGTGGAGTCTCTAGCTAGGAGGGTTGGGAGGGGGGGCTTGCGGCTTTTTAGTTTATAACACTGCTTTGTAAGTACTGTATTTTCTGTTATTTTACCTTTTTTATGTTTTATTACTACTTTATTTACTATCCTTTTGTCTTGAGTCGGGGATCTATCGAAAATAACCTTTCAACTTCTTCGGAGATAGTGTTATGGATTAGTTGTGCTTTGGGGTGACCTTGGTAATAGTCGTAGAACTTTGCACACTGGGTGGAGTCTCTAGCTAGGAGGGTTGGGAGGGGGGGCTTGCGGCTTTTTAGTTTATAACACTGCTTTGTAAGTACTGTATTTTCTGTTATTTTACCTTTTTTATGTTTTATTACTACTTTATTTACTATCCTTTTGTCTTGAGTCGGGGATCTATCGAAAATAACCTTTCAACTTCTTCGGAGATAGTGTTATGGATTGCGTACATTTTACCCTTCCTAGATTTGATTAGGTGGGAATACATTGGATACGTTGTTGTTATTGGATGGGGGTTAATTAAGATCAATTTATTGATCATAGAATAGATCGTTTAGCTAGGATGAGTTATAGCAGGGTACATAACGAAGCAATTTTACATTGTGCCACGTTTATGCCTTTATTATGGTACTATCCAAAATAGAAAATTAGTATATATTTTTAATGAGTATTCATGTATTGTTATTACTTGAGATTTGTCAACTTTGTCACACACTGTTGTTTGTATTTTATATATAATAGGAGTGTTACCGCTTTAACTAAAAATATTTATTTTGCGTCTAGCTACATGTAGGTGATAAATCAATACTGCCCGAAAAAGTTGAGTTTCGATACAAGGTTTGATATCTGAGTTCATGCACTTTGTGGCAACCTAATGTGATCACTCAATTTTCAAAGTAAGGATTAACACTTTTGGTACTTAGATTAATCGACTGGATCTCTCTTGTCAATTCTCTAGAAATAGTGACTTTGATAGGAAAACACATTTCGTTAAACAGTCGAGAACATTAAAGATTATAGTTTATGAGGTAATTTTTCTTTTCTTTTTTTGTATTGAACGGGGAGTAAGGGGTTAAAGATTACAGGTTTATATTATTTCTATGTATTGGTGTTGGATTTGAATTGAACAGTTGAGGAGAAAGCTACAGATTGTAGCTTTATGAGGTAACTTTTTTTTTTTTTTTTTTTTTAATTCAAAAGGGAAAGGGTTAAAGATTGTACATGTATGAGGTAAGTTTTTTCTTTTTTTTTTTTTTTTTTTTTTTTTTTTTGAAGAGGGGAAAGGGTTAAAAATTGCAGCTTTATTCATCTATATTTGGTGCAGGATTTAATATAATTAGTTGAGGATAAAGTTAACGAGTGTAGCTTTATTCACTTCCCATGGGTGTTGGAAAGTTAATATTTATGGGTTCTGTTTGTAGCTTTATTCACTTCTCATGGGTGTTGGATGGTTAACCTTTTATGGGTTATGTTTGTAGTTTTGTTTATCTATCTTTAGTGTCTGGGTTAAGTTTAACACTACCTTTGATAGATGACGAGTGAGAACTAACTACAGAATTATCAATTATCAGAGAGAGGTTAATTAAGATTAATTTATTGGTCGTGGAATAGATCTTTTAGCAAGGATGGACAATATCAAGGTATGTAGAGGAGCAGTTTTACATTCTGCAATGTTTATGCCTTTATTATGGTATTATACAAAATAGAAAAATTAGTATATATTTTCACTGAGTATTTATGATTGTCAGTTTGACATGCTCATGGGATTTGTCAACTTTGTCACTCACTGTTGTTTATATTTTATATATGATAGGAGTGTTACCGCTTTAATTAAAAGTATTTATATTTTGTGTCTAGCTACATGTCTGTGGAAAATCAATACTACCGAAAAAAGTTGAGTTTCGATACAAGGTTTAATGTCAGAGTTCATGGACTTTGTGGCAGCCTAATGTCATCACTTCATATTCAAAATCTCAATTTTCAAAGTAAGGATTAACACTTTTGGTACTTAGAGATTAATCGACTAAATCTCTCGTGTCAATTCTCTAGAAATAGTAACTTTGATTTGATAACACTTTTACTATGTTCGATTTATATCTTGTGGATGGGTGATTAACCTGACAGACTATTCTATCAATTCAAAAACTCTATTATGCAGGACCCTTTTATGTTGCTATAGACCCTCTATTAACTTACATATGGTGTGGATCCAACTGAAGGTCTCATGGATTTTCTGGGCAACACAATATGCATGTTCATATGGCAAAAATGTGTTGCCTCAAGAAAGAAATACTCCTCTCTAGAAGTTGGTTCTAAATCAATTAGATGCTTTTGCTGATAAGATTCTAATTGCAGATGCTTTTATTTTCACTTTTTTGGGCACTTGCTAATGGAGAGATGGTATCATCAAATTTCATTGAGCCTTCTGTTATCTTGATGATATTGGTTGTAAGTGAGGCGGTTAGGGTGCTCACAAAAACAAATGTTGAAAAGGCTCTTGAGGATCTACGTGCTTACTAAGCTAATGTTTTTGTTGGTTTTTAGCTTTGAAATTAGAGAAATAACAGAGAAAGAGTTGGAGAGGAGAAAATACTACAATTGTATTTTGTCAAAGGGAATTATTTTACTAATAACTCAAAACGTATATTTATGGCTAAATTTCTAACTACACTCCAATTTAAATTGGGATAACTAATTTATATTCAAATAATAAAGGGACAACTAATTCCTAAGTCACATAGGACTTTACTAATTAAAAACTACTAAAAATATCTATTCCTACTTTATTTCTAAGACATATTTTCAACACTTCTCTTTGGATTAGAAATTATCTCGGCTTCAGTTGAATTTGACCTCTTGAATAAATCTACCAATTCATCTTTGTTCTTGCAAGGCTTGTGTGCATTTTCTGTTGGATTAAATAAGAAACTTTTGCCTCTCATATCAACTGAAATTGTTTTGATTGCAACATTCCATTTTCCTTCTGCAAGAATTAATCACCATTCCCAATTCTGATTTTCTTATTTTTTGAAGGAAGAAACTCTTTAAAAAGAGTTTTGTCATATGTCATGTGGTTTGTATAACCACTGTCAATCATCCAAAAATCAAATTTCTTAGTTAAAGAATATGTTGCCACAAATAAATGATCTTCTTCTTCTTCTTTGGTAACTTGGGCATTTGCTTCATATTTTGTAAATTTATTTTTGCAAATCACGGGTTCATGGCCAAGTTGATTACAAATCTTGCATTGTACATCCGGTCTCTTCCAACATTTAAATGGAGGATGACCTATTTTGCCAAAGTACTGGCAAGGTAGATAATTTTTTCTTGAATTATTACCTTTGCTTTGAGTCTTGTGGTTGGCTGCCAAAGCTCCTTCAACCATATCATCCTTCCTCATAAGCTTCCTTTGCTCTTGCGCCTGCAACGTATTTAACAATTCTACCAAGGTAATCTTGGACAAGTTTTTTGTGTTTTCTAAGGTAGTTATTGATACTTTGTATCTTTCAAGCACTCTAACAAGAATTTTTTCAACAATTCTTGAATCTTTAAATTTTATGCCAAGCAATCTTACCTTGTTAACAATGCTAAGAAGTCAGTCTGAGTACGCTTTGACGATCTCAGATTCCTTCATCTTTTGCAATTCGAATTCCCTTATTAGATTTAATACCTTTATGCCTCGTATTCTTTTATCTCCGGTATATTCTTCCTTCAGATAATCCCAATTTTCTTTTGCTGATTTAAAGACCATAATTCTCATGAAAATTATTGAAGAAACACTAGCAAACAAAGTTGCTTTTGCTTTTGATTTTCTGATTTTTTTTTCCTTTGGCTTTTGATCTGGGCCACCATGGGATTATCGGGCAGCGAAACAACATCATAATCCTCATCCACGACCTCCCAAAGATCTAAAGCCTCAAGATAATTCTCCATTCTTACTGCCCAAAAATGGTAATTCTCACCATCAAAGACAGGAAGAGCTATTTGTGAAAAGTTATTTTCAGAATTCATCTCTCTCATAGATCCCTCAAGAAATTGGCTCTTGATACCAATTGTTGGTTTTTAGCTTTGAAATTAGAGAAATAACAGAGAAAGAGTTGGAGAGGAGAAAATACTGCAATTGTATTTTGTCAAAGGAAATTATTTTATTAATAACTCAAAACATATATTTATAGCTAAATTTCTAAATACATTCCAATTTAAATTGGGATAACTGATTCCTATTCTAATAATAAAGGGACAACTAGTTCCTAAGTCACATAGAACTCTAATAATTAAGAACTACTAAAAATATCTATTCTTACTTTATTTCTGAGACATATTTTCAACAGTTGCTATGTACTATCCTGCAATGGTTGTTTCTCGATATTACCTATATCAGACCTTGTCAATAGAGAGATTATAGAAGTGAGTGTTGGGTGTAAAATTTCAGCTAATATAAGAATGATTAAGATATTGAGCGATCAGTACATATAATTCGATTAAGGTCTGAATAATCAGGATCTTATCTTCTTTATTAACATAAAAATCTGAACTAAATAATTTCTGTCTCGCCTGATCATTGGTAACTGAGAGGTTAGAAGTATATCTTCCCATTTCAGAAAGAGAATGCACATTCATTTGATCCCGATCCTTGTGGATCGAAAAGGTAGACTAGACTGGACCTGCACGACCCTCTTAATAATATCCATAAATGACTTATTTTTGGTAATAGATGAACATTACCGTATGTAAATTCAGGTGCATGTAAAAGGAGCTTGATCTAACGACTGGTACAAATACAGTATATCAGCATAAGACAAGCATCCTCTTTTCTTGCACTAAAGTGTGTACCTTTATTTTCTTCTCCAATTATAATTTCTGAGATAATTTTGTTGGTTTGTTTTTCCCTACAGTTTCTTGTATTTCTATTATTTATTTTTGTCTTGGGTCGAGGGTCTATTAGAAACAGTTTCTTATGCTGAGTTTGTGGCTATGGAGCAGTGAAAAAAGTTTACATAGTATATTTGATGAGAAGAGATTAAAGTTAGATGAACCTAATCATATTGTGTAAATTTGTGAGTTATTAAAATAGTAAACTGCAGCAAAAGGATACTTCAAGTCATATTTAATTCCATCAAAAGTTCCATATCTTAAAAACATGTAATTGAAGTAAGTCTCTTTTGTACTTAATATTTTTTTTTTGTTCTGAGAATTAATGCTTATTATATTATGTGAAAATAAATACATGACTATGTGAGAGTCGAGAATCTTATGTGGAGGAGATTGAAAGTTATGAATATAAAGACACTGAAGAAGAAGAAGAATAGATAACTTTAGTACTTTCAAAAAATAGAAGAATAAACAAAAGCATGTTTCATTAAAAGTGTGAAAGAAGTGATTAAAAAAATCCTCAAGATTTTGGATTATTTGTATACATATAAACCTTGTGTTATTCATTAAAATTAATCTATTTTATATATAAAACTATTATTAACTTAATACACGTGTGTCACACGTAGACTAAACTAGTATATAACAAAGGAGAATAGTCTAACCTAAAATTAAGACAAGTGGCATCTTAAAAAATACCTATTTGAATTCTTACAACAAAAAACAATCATTTTATAACAAAAAGCTATTTTATTGATTATTTAAATATTTAATATTATTTCATACTTCATATCTCTATATATAATAAATGAGGACAGTCTAGCCTAAAATTAAGACAAGTGGCATCTTGAGAACTATCTATGTCAATTCTTACAACAAAAAAATAGCATTATATAACAAAAAGTTATTTTGTTGATTATTCAAATATTTAATATTATATTTAATATTATTTCATACTTCATATCTATATTTATATAATAAAGGAGGATAGTCTAGCCTAAAATTAAGACAAGTGGCATCTTGAGAAGTACCTATTTGAATTCTTACGATAAAAACTATCATTTTATAACAAAAAACTATTTTTTCATTATTTAAATATTTAATATTATTTCATATTTCATAGCTATATGTATAATAAAAGAGGATAGTCTAGCCTAAAATTAAGACAAGTGGCATCTTGAGAACTATCTATTTGATTTCTTATGATAAAAAACTATCATTTTATAACAAATAGCTATTTTGTTGATTATTTAAATATTTAATATTATATCATACTTCATATACATATACATATATATACAGATACATACACATACATACATACATACATACATACATATATATATATATATATAT
>NC_061118.1:32378276-32608604 GCF_002878395.1 Capsicum annuum | reverse complement strand
AAAATATTATTTTATCAATTATTTAAATATTTAATATTATTTCATAATTCATATTGTGGTAAAATATAATTATGATTGATTTTTATTGGATGAAAACTATTATGATTATTCAATTCTTTCATATTAAGATTGTTAATTAATTATTTCTTATTACTTTATGTTTTATTGATTATTTATTTATATAATATTATTTCATTCTTTTAATTGTGGTCAAAATCTATATATTTAATAAAGGATGATAGTTTAGCCTAAAACTAAGACAAGTGGCATCTTGAGAACTATCTATTTGAATTCTTACAACAAAAACGCTATCATTTTATAACAAAAAGCTATTTTATTGATAATTTAAATATTTAATATTATTTCATACTTCATATCTATATTTATATTATACATATATATAAGAGAGAATAAGGTAAGATTTGGTAGTTCCCACAAAAATATTTATGCAATAGAATTGCTACATGTGTCTATTATTTTTCTTAACACATTATTATTTTTGTCATCATTCATTATTTAACGATTATTTTTATCTGAACCTCTATAATTGCATTATATATAGTATTTTTTTTTGTAAATCCCTTCTTGTTTCCTATTAGATTACTTGTTCTTTTTTGTACATATTTCTTATATTGAAATTTAATTATTTTTTAATTTATTTTAGAGAATTTATTAATCTCTAAAACAATGGCATGTGATTGATAAAGATGAAGTATTTTCTTCTTGCTACATGAATCATTGCATTTCATGGTGTATCATAATATGAAAAATTACCTTTGAGTTTTTCATTGTCTTTCAATTGTTTAATTTATTTACTAAAAAAAATTGGGAGTAGGAAAATTACTATTTTAGTCTCAATTGTTGTCTTCATATAATTTAATAAATAAGAAAATTTTAAAGATGTTTTGCAGGACTTAAATTCAAACACTAAGCTTCCCTCCTCCCCTCCCCCCCTCCCCCCCTCCCCCCTCTTGTTACGTGGTAAATATATATGTGTTGCAAGTATATAATTTTTTATAAATTTTGTAAAAACAAAATCTCAAAATATATATTGATTCACATAGGAGTGCAACTATTCAAAAAATTAATCTAACATATGATTAAGTTCAATTTGAATTATTGGATGCTATATTCTCAAAACATTCGATGAAAACAACTTTTATATTACATATCAATTTGAAAATACAAATAAATTCTCCTTTAACTTAGAAATACATTTATACAGTGATTTAATTTTAAGAATTTGTAGAAAATTTCAAAATATTCTTCAATAACTTAATGTCACAAAAGGAGAAGTATAAAAAAGTAATTACAAATTTAACTTTTTATATTAGTTTGAATCTAGGTTTATAAGCATCGATCAAACATAAAACTTTAATAGTTCTAAAATTTTATTGTTTAGATATGATTAATCTCAATAATATTAGATTAATTATGTAGTTGAAAATATGGAATAAATTATATTTACTTGATAGGTTACATACTATTTTTATATCTTGGGTTAGCACGGGCTACCCAGAACTAGTATATATAATAAAGGATGATAGTCTAGCCTAAAATTAAGACAAGTAGAATCTTGAGAACTACCTACTTAAATTCTTACAACAAAAATCTATCATTTAATAACAAAAGGCTATTTTATCGATTATTTAAATATTTAATATTATTTCATACTTCATATCTATAAATGTAATAAAAAGGATAGTTTAGCCTAAAGTTAAGACAAATGGCATCATAAGAACTATCTATTTGAATTGTTACAACAAAAACTATTTTTTTTATAACAAAAAGCTATATATATACATACATATATATATATATACATATAATAATAATAATAATAATAATAATAATAATAATAATAATTATAATAATAATAATAATAGCCTAGCCTAACATTAAGACAAGTGGCATCTTGAGTACTACCTATTTGAATTCTTACAACAAAAGACTATCATTTTATAACAAAGACCTATTTTATTGATTATTTAAATATTTATTATTATTTCATACTTCATATTGTGGTAAAAAATAATTAAGATTGATTTCTATTGGATGAAAAACTATTATGATTATTTAATTTTTCCATATTAAGAATACTAATTAATTATTTCTTATTACTTTGTGTTTTATTGATTATTTTTTTTAATATTATTTCATACTTTTTATTGTGGTCAAAATCTATATATATATATAATAAAGGAGGATAGTCTAGCCTAAAATTAAGACAAGTGGCATCTTGAGAACTATCTATTTAAATGGTTATAACAAAAAAACTATAATTTTATAATAAAAAACTATTTTTTTATTATTTAAATATTTAATATTATTTCATACTTCATATCTATATTTATATATATTATAAAGCAGAGGACGAAGCAACAGGAAGAAGCCAAGTGGCAAAATTTTAAAATGCCATGTAGTAAGTTTCGGGACAAAACTCAATTGTTGTAATTAAAAATTTAAATTTAAAAATATTAAATATTTGAATTAAATAATAATACTAAAAAATTCCCTAACTTCACATGATTATGGTTAGGCATGTTTTTGATCAGTAAAAGTATTTCAAATTATTTTTAATTAATCCTACTTCTCCGACAGAGTTTGTTAGTTTTAGATAGTCATTATCTTATTCGAATTTGTGAGATTAGCTTTAGGAGTGATTGTATTAATTATATATAGATTATTAAAAAAGCAAAACTAAAGGCACCAAAATTTTGAATTTAAAGACTGTATTTGAATTTGAAATACATTAATCTTTTTTAAAAAATATATATTTTTTCATTATCTTAATAACTATAAATTCATAATTGCAGAGTTCTAATAGGCTCTTACTATTTCAGACTTATCTCTTCTAAAATTTAAATATAATATATATACATATTAATTATTTTAATACTAATTATGTCTGGACATAATCATATGAATACCCGTACGACTTCAAAATTGCACGGTATTTTTTCTAAAAAAAAAAAAAAATCATGTCCAAACCATGTGGATATAATAGTAGTAGATTAGATATATTTTGAAATTCTCACAAGATATTTTATTTTCAAAATTCTAAAATTATAAACTATAAGATAACGATATTTACAGATCTTACCTTTAGTAACAAACTGATATTATATTCAATTTTAAATTTGAATATTTGAATAGAATATTAGTTGGCAACAAAATCTAACTTTGTAACTTCTTATATATATTTGTGTGTGTATATATAGATACATATCATTTCAGTGAACATATATGATGTCTTTCTTCTTTTTCTTCTCATTTTTTTTCTTTTTCTTTTTCTTTTTTTTTTTTTAACTATTTTTAGATTTAGATTTTGCTTATTTTAAAAAAAATTGTTAGAACTATTTCATTATCAAAAGTATTGATTACTTTTTGTTTATGTGCCTTAATGTTATTTTATCATATATATTCTTTTGCCTTTTTGAAAATTTGTATCATTTGATTGCGGGGTTATTCAAGATTATCAAAGGTATTACACGGAGTATCTACAATTTTCGTTTCTTTTGTTTTTTTAATTAAAACAGTAACAAAATAATATTAAAGACTGAGGAATTACATAAACTTTATTAGGTCATCCCCGTTTATATAACTAATTAGAGATGGCCAATTAGTAGTCAATTATTCCATGTTTTGAAATTACTTATATTGTTCATCAAGGAAGTTGAACGTCAGTTTGAATAATAGTTCCAGGATTCCGGCATCAAGAGATGATAGACTTTTCAGGGTGCACCCATTTGGTGATGTTGCCACCATGATCACTCACTTGGATCCTTAGTTTCAGCAGTCCACTTAGTGGGTTAGCAATGTTAAACACAACTCCATATACACTTCTCATTGCTTTTATTTATTGCATTTTTCCTTCTTTATTGTCAGTCACCACTAGCTTTGCTCCACTGTAATTGCATACTATACATTTCCACTCTGCTGCTTGTTCCATTACCTGGTAACATGCATGCACCACAACCGATTCCATTGTTGTAGAGCTCCGAGAAGACTGCAGTGAATGTCGGCGACCCGCACATTATTCATGTAACCACATGTTCCATCTTTGCCATCAAAAGTGACATAAAAGGTAGCTTTGGAAGCAATAGATTGTTATAGCATAGATCAGGCAGGAAAAAAATCATGCAAACAAAACTATTATAATTAACAGAGAGGCCCATTTGTTTAATGTCTTTGTGCTTAATTAATAAAAATGAGAGACTTTAACTTAAAGAGAAGAGTTGGATGGAATGGGATGTAGAAGGGGCGGATATATTAACTTTGTGGAGGGTATATTTTCTTTTGTTCTTTATTAAATTTGTAAAAAAAATTCAACAATCATGTTCTTCTGTGATGACTACTCTATAATTCAAGAGCTCCAAGGTCCATCAATCATCATTTTTATTTTTATATCTATGTAAAATTCATTTGTATATATTAATATTACAATCTTATATAAATATATTTTCCTATTTTCGTTGCAGGAATAAGAGTAGCTATGTGAGTGTTAAATGTTATATTACAAAAGTAATTTATTTGAAATTATTTTGTTAGACTACAAAGTTATTGCTTATATGCTTGAATTTAGGATAACAACTTTTTATATTAATCAATCATTTAGAAAACGTGTTTCATTTGAATTCACTTGCCAATATTAAGCATGAAAAAAGAGATTTATGATGGATGTATGCAACATAAAATAATTAAGTTGTGATGAATCAATCAACAATATTTAATATCCAAATTATTTTTGCCTTGAAATATTAAATTTGTCTGAAGTGATGTTATACTATATAAAGAATGTGGCTATGATAACTAATTTGAAGACAATTTTATAAATATTATGCGATGACTAATATCACTAAACATACATAATCTTAATTTTTTTTTTACTTTCGTTAGAAATTGCTTACATATAGATAAAAATATTATTTATTTTAGAGTTGTGCATAAAATTGGTAGGATAAAAGTCACATGATTTTTTTTAGTTGAGGTAAATTGATGAGTGGGATTTTGCGACGGACTTTGGACTGGTGGTTGTCAATTCAAACTTTTCGAAGAAGGAGGATCACCTGATTACTTTCTGAAGTGTTTCAGCTAAGACTCAAATTGACTTTCTGCTGCTTAGAAAGGGGGATAGGGCTATGTGTAAGGATTGTAAAGTCATTTGGAGTGAGCATCTTTCGACTCAGCACAGGTTTCTGGTGATGGACTTGATTATCAAGAATAACAAGAAGAGTAGGGTCGGAGAGGGTCGACCCAGAATTAAGTGGGGTGGCTTAACGCCTGTTAGTGTGCTGGAGATAGGGAAGAATGTAGCGGGAATGGGGGTGTGGGAGTGTAAGGGGGACGTGCATGTTATGTGGGATAAGTCGGCCAGCTGTATCAGGGAGGCGGCTAGAGAGGTATTGGGTATTTCAAGGGGTCGGGCAGGACGACAGAAGGGGGCGTATGTTCAGTTGATTGAGAGTAAGGATGAAGAGGAGAAACGGGTGAATAGGAACGTCTACAAAGTAGCAAGGAAAGAGGCTAAGTTATCAGTTACGGCAGCTAAGATAGCAGCATTTGAGGATTTGTATGTGGGGTTAGAGGATAAAGGTAGGGAAAAAGGTTATATAGGCTTGCTAAGGCTAGGGAGAGGAAGGGTCGTGACCTCGATCAAGTGAAGTGCATTAAGGGAGAGGAAGGTAGGGTATTGGTGAAAGATGTTCACATTAAGAAGAGATGACAGGAGTATTTTCATAGGCTTTTAAACGAGGAAGGGGACAGATGCATTGTGTTAGGGGAGTTGGAGCGCTCGGAGGAGAGATGCAATTTCATTTAATGTAGATGTTTTAAGGTTGAAGAGGTCAGAGAGGCTATTCGTAGAATGCGGAGGGGTAGGGCGATGGGGCCCGATAAGATTTCGGTAGATTTTTGGAAGTATGCTAGTGGGGCAGGCTTAAGATTGTTGACTAATTTGTTCAATGCCATTTTCACAACTGCGAGAATGCCTGAGGCTTGGATATGAAGTATGATGATTCCTTTGTATAAAAAAAAAGGTGACATTCAGAGGTGCAATAACTATAGGGGAATTAAGCTATTGAGTCATATAATGAAGATTTGGGAGAGGGTGGTTGAGCGAAGATTGACAAGGGTCGTGTCCATTTCAGAGAATCAGTTTGGTTTTATGCCTGGTCACTCGACGATAGAGGCAATTCACCTGGTGAGAAGATTGGTAGAGTAGTATACAAAAAGGAAGAGGGATTTGTACATGGTGTTTATCGATCTGGAGAAGGCATATGACAGAGTCCCTAAAGAGGTTCTTTGGAGGTGAGAGGAGTGCAGGTAACGTACATCAGAGCTATTAAGGACATGTACGATGGAGAGAAGACTCGGGTGAGGACAGAGGAAGGAGACTCAGGGCATTTTTCGATAGAGACAGGTTTGCATCAGGGATCGACTCTCAGCTCTTTTCTTTTTGCATTGGTGATGGACGTGTTGACACAGAGTATTCAAGGTGAGGTGCCGTGGTATATGTTATTTATGGATGATGTAGGGTTGATTGATGAGATGAGGAAAGGAGGGGTGTGAATGAGAAATTGGAGGTTTGGAGGCAAACCCTAAAAGCTAAGGGGTTCAATTTGAGTAGGTCCAAGACAGAGTATTTGGAATGCAAGTTCGGTGACTCGAGTCAGGAGGACGGTGTGGTGGTAAGGTTGGACTCTCAGGATGTTTGTAAGAAGGATAGTTTTAAGTATCTTGGGTCTATGATTTAGGGAAATGACGAGATTGAGGAGGATGTCTCTTAGCATATTGGAGCAGGATAGATGAATTAGAGGCTCTCCTCGGGAGTGTTATGTGATAGGAAGGTGCCCCTTAAGCTTAAAGGCAAATTCTACAGAGTGGTTGTTCGTCTGGCCGTGCTGTATGAAGCTTAATGTTGGCCAGTCAAAAACTCCCATATCTAAAGATTGAAGGTGGAGGAAATGAAGATGTTGCATTGAATGTGTGGTCTCACTATAGGGGATAGAGTCAGGAATGAGATTATCCGAAAGAAGGTAGGAGTGGCTTCGGTGGAGGACAAGATGAGAGAAGGCAGGTTGAGATGGTTTGTCATGTGATGAGGAGGAGCATGAATGCCCTTGTTTGGAGGTGTGAGAGACTAGCTTTGGATGACTTCAGGAGGGGTAGAGGTTAGCCAAAGAAATACTGGAGGGAGGTGATTAGGCATGACATGGAGCAACTACAGCTTACTGAGGACATGACCCTAGATAGAAAGGTGTAGAGATTGCGGATTAGGGTTGAAGGCTAGTGTGAGTGTGTGGGTTGTGACTAGGTGTTAGGAGAGCGTGGGAGTGGTAGTCCTCTTAGGTCTGTGAGTGTATTTCTTACTACTAGGAGAGTATCCATTTTCCTATTTCTTATTTCGTATTGCTTGTACTTTACTTATTTTGTATTTCCTTGATATTTACTGTTATAATTTTATCGCCTATTTCTGTTGTGTTATACATCCTATTTTGAGTTGCATTATAACCTTGCTATACTATTCTCTCTCTTGAGCCGGGGGTCTATCGGAAGCAGTCTCTCTACTTCTTCGAAGGTAGTGGTATGGACTGCGTACATTTCACCCTCCCCAGGCCTCACTATGTGGGAATATATTGGGTTGTTGTTGTTGTTGTTGTTGTTGTAAATTGATGAGTGGTGCATCAAAAAATTCTATTAAAAATAGAAATTTATCTAAGTTGTTAGTGGATGCATTCGTGAGAATCAAGTAGATGGACTCACAATTTAGGGCTTCGTATTAATTAAATTTCTTAGTTCTTAGTCTATCAAGTTAATTCCATTTGTATATTGATAGGAAAATTTATTTTGAGAGAGTAAAATAAAATGTATGTTTAAGGCAAATTAGTGCTACGTAAAAGATATATTTCTAGAAAAATTTCATCCATTATAGCTCAATGATGGATTGCAACATAAAAAGTTAGAATCTCCACTTTTGAGTTTATCATTTAGTTTAAGTACATTTTAGTTCACATAAATAATTTTATCTAGAAATTTAACTAATTTCACAGTATTGTATAATGTATACATTATAAAAGCATTAATGGTAATAGTGATAGTGTTAATACTAAACTAGCAACTATTAAAAGTATTGATAGATGTATAAGAAACAAATTCACAGTGTATATTAAATAGGGAAAAAAATAAAATTCATATTATCATACTATTATTGTGGTTAAGTTAAGTGGCAAGCTATTAAGAAGCCACTGACAATTTTAAGATAACAAAACTAATCTATTATAATTTTTAACGCAAATCCATATTATTTATTTTGTTATGCCTGACAAACTTATCTATTCTAATTTTTATATTTTAAAATAGGATAGAAGAAACTCAATTGCTTATGCGTATAACACAAAAAAAAATATATATTTCAATTCAAATTCAAATTAGAGAAATATATGTAATTAAAATACAAAAAAAAGTATGTATGTTGAGGATTTGGGGGGGAGACTAATTTGAAATAATTTTAAAATTATATTGAAGTATTTGTATAATACACATATTAATGTTTGTAAATTTTAAATTAAAGAGATAAAGGAACAATAGAATGAAAAGTAAAATTATTTCTGACAATTTGAAAATTTTAAATTGTAAATAATATAATAAAGAAAAATATGAAACATAATTTTTTCTGCCATTACATGGTTGTGTTACTTATATAAATTTGATTAGATGGGGATAGGAAAGTGGGATAGAGGAATATTAACAATCTAATATCTTTATATTATGAACAATATAATAAAAAAATATGAAATATAATTTTTTTACAATTACATGATTAATATTTTTTTTGTATAAATTTAATTAGAGGATTTGGTGTGGGGGGGGGGGGGGGGGGGGGAAGGGAGGGGATTGAGTTGAGGGAGAGAGTGAGTGGGGGGTGGAAGTGTGTGCTGGGCCAGGGTAAAATTTTTTGTTTTTAAATAAGAAATTGGGTGGGTGTAGGGGTGGGGGTGGGGGTGGGGGTGCGGTGGAAGGTAGACAAATTATGATTTTTTTTCCTTTCGTATAGTTGAATTTTTAAGGTGGGGGGAGGTAGACAAACTATGACTTTTTTTTTCCTTTCGTATAGTTGAATTTTTAAGGTAATATAATTTAACATGATTTAAATAAGACATCCTAATATGAAGTGATTTTTGAAAAAATAATTAAAATTTGATACAATCCGCGCATCGCGCAGGTACATACACTAGTATATTATAAAGAAGAGGATGAATAATCATAATTAGTCTAGTGGCAAGTTATTGAGAAACCACACGACAACTTTAAGATAAAATTTAATAGTAGTGTAATAAATTTTATGAATAAAAGAATTAGAAATATTTGAATTTGAAAATACATTATCCTTTATTAAAACTATTTTTTTATTGGCTTAAAAATAGAAAATCACGATTGAAGAATTCTAAATAGACTTCTACTCTTTCATCAACTTATCTCCTTTAAAATTTAATGTTGTATAATATATCTGAGCATAATTTATTTAAATATTAAATTAATGATGAAACTGTGATGATGATGTTGACGATGTTGTTAATAATAATAATAATAATAAAGATGATGATAATAATAGTAATAATAATAATTAATAATAGTAGAAGTAGTAATAGTAATAGTAGTAGTAGTAGTATGTCGTATGTGTAGTAGTAGAACCAGTAATAATAATAATAGGGAAAAGGCTCAAATATGCCACTGAACTATCAGAAATGACTCATTTATGCCATCCGTTAAAAGTTGGGCTCATTCATGCCATCGCCGTTATAAAACTGGTCCATCCATGCCATTACTTTTTAACGGTAGTTTTCTGAAAAACTGCTTTACCACGTGGCCTCTTATTAGAGGTCCACGTCATTTTTTTAAAATTTTTTTTATTTTTGATCCATTAAGAAGAATTCACCCACACCCAACCTATCACCTTAACCTACTTTAATATCACTCTTAATTTTGACCCTAGATTTAAACATATATATAATTATTTAGTCTTTGGACATAAAATTTACACACTTGAATAATACATTTAATATAATATAGGTTAGAATAATTAATAATTTAAAATGGAAAATGAATAAATTATGATTAAAAATTAATTTGTTTTGACTCTTGAAATCCGAACATCATCACATAGTTTGGGATGAAGAGAATACCACATAAATGAAGGACCACAACTTTTAATTAGGAAGAATACCTAAAAATCCCTTCTAAATTTGGATTATAAGTTTTATAATTGAATTATTGGTAGTCTTAGTTATTTCGTGAATTTGGCTATTTGGTAGCCTTTATACTCATTAACGTGGACGATACGTAGAACATAACTTTTTTCTATGTGGGTAGATTCTTTAATATACACATTAAAGATCCATTAATATACACATAAATAGTGTATGCGTGAGTAGGCACCAAACAACACTAAAAAATATATGGACTGAAAACACCCTACATACCTAGATGGTGATCTTTTATTTATTTTATATTTTTTTAAACTCTAACATGCCTAAAAATAAATTATGTTCTACAGCTCGTCCACGTTAAGGAGTATAAAGGCTACCAAATAGCCAAGTCCACAAAATAATTAAGACTACCAATAATTCAATTATACAACTTATAATCCAAATTTAGAAGGAATTTTTAGGTATTCTTCCTAATTAAAAGTTGTGGTCCTTCATGTATGCGGTATTCTCTTTGTCCTAAATTATGTGATGATGTTTGGATTTTGAGAGTCAAAATAAATTATTTTTTAATCACAATTTATTCATTTGTCATTTTAAATTATTAATTATTCTAACCTATATTATTTTAAACGTAGTATTCAAGTGTGTAAATTTCCTGTTCGAAGACTAAATGATTATATATATGTTTAAATCTAGGGTCAAAATTAATAGTAATATTAAAGTGGGTTAAGGTGATAGGTTGGGTGAATTCTTCTTAATGGATCAAAACTTTAAAAAAATGATGTGGACCTCTAATAAGAGGCCACGTGGCAAAACAGTTTTTCTGAAAACTATCATTAAAAAGTAATGGCATGGATGGACCAATTTTGGCGATGGCATGAATGAGCCCAACTTTTAACAGATGACATAAATGAGCCATTTATGATAGTTCAGTGGTATATTTGAGCCTTTTTCCTATAATAATAATAATGATGATGATGATGATGATGATGCTGATGATGATGGTGATGATGATGATGATGATAATGATGATGATGATGATGATGATAGTGATGATAATGATGGTGCTGGTGATGGTGATGGTGATGGTGATGATGGTGATGGTGATGGTGGTGATGGTGGTGATGGTGATGATGGTGATGGTGGTGGTGGTGGTGGTGATTCAAAAAGAGTAGTTGTAGTAGCATTACGTAATAGTGTAGTAACAACAACAACAACAACAACAACAATAATAATATCTATATTTATTTCTATTATTACATATATCTAAATAAGTTATAATTTTCAAACTTTTAGTAATCCTATATGTGATTATTTTAAAATTTTTAAAATAATATGTATATTTAAAATTGATATTACTTATTTAAAATAAAATATTTTTTAGACAAACAAAAGCAAGAAAATAACATAAGAAATTATTTTTTATTTTTTAAAATTAAGAGGATTAGGGTGGGGGGTATGTGGAAGTGGGGGTAGAGGTGCGTGGGGGTAGGGTTGGAGGTGGAGGAGAGAAGAAATTAACAATCTAATTTGTTTAAATTACGAATAGTATAGTAAAAAAAATATTAAAGATAATTTTATTTTATAAATACATAATTATTTATTTATAGATTTGATTAGAGGTGTGGGATTGGGTGAGGAGAGGTGGGTGGTGTGATGTGTTTGGTTGGGGTGGGGGGTTATTTTTTTTTAAAATTAAACGAGAGGGGGATGGGTGTGGAAATGGAGGAGGGGTAAGGATACATTTTTTTTTTCCTTTTTTTGCTTTTCATTGAAAAACAATGTGATAGTTAAATTTTTTTAAAGATAATATGATTTAACATGCTCAACAACAACAACAACAACAACAACAACAACAAACCCAGTGTATTCTCACATAGTGGGGTCTGGGGAGGGTAAAATAAACAAACCCAGTGTATTCTCACATAGTGGGGTCTGGGGAGGGTAAAATATACGAAGTTCATACCACTACCTTCGGAGAAATATAAAGGTGTTTCCAATAGACCCTCAGTTCAAGACAAAGAATAATAATCAAATTCATAATAAAGCATGAAACAAGATGGAATAACAAAAATAAGACACCCACAAAGTAATACCCTACACTAACGAACCAAAGGCACCCCACACCCCAAAGCTCTCCTAACTACTAACTAAGAACCACACATATGCACTAGCCTTCTACCTTAATTCGTGTTTTCCAAACCTTCCTATCTCGGGTTATGTCCTTAGTAAGCTGTAACTGCTCCATGTCACGTCTAATCATCTCTCTCCAATATTTATTCGGCCTACCCCTACCCCGCCTAAAATCATTCAAAGCTAGCCTCCCACACCTACGAACTGGGGTATTCGTGCCCCTCCTCATCACATGACCAAACTTTCCACATCTTGTCCTCCACCAAAGACACTCCAGCCTTCTCCCGGATAGTCTTATTCCTAACCCTATCACCCTTAGTAAGCCCACACATCCAACGCAACATCTGTATTTCTGCCACTTTTAATTTTTGACTATGGGGGTTCTTGACTGGCTAACACTCTGCTCCATACAACATGACCGGACGGACTGCCACTCTGTAGAATTTTTCTTTAAGTTTGGGCGGCACCTTCTTACACAATTGCCCCAAGTGGGAGATATCCTCATCAATTTCTCCGTTCCCCTGAATCATGGACCCAAGATACTTAAAGCTATACCTCCTACAAACAACCTGAGAATCCAACCATAGAAATATTTTTTTTAACACTAAACGTGCATCACATGGGTACGTATACTAGTATATATAATAAAGGAGGATAATCTAGCTTAAAATTAACACAAGTGCCATCTGCAAGACTACCTATTTGAATTCTTACAATAAAACACTATTATTTTATAATAGAAAGTTATTTTATCAATTATTTAAATATTTGATATAATTTCATACTTCATACTTCATATCTATTTATATAATAAAGGATGATAGTCTAGCCTAAAATTAAGACAAGTGGCATCTTGGGAACTATCTTTTTGAATTCTTTATAACAAAAAACTATCATTTTATAACAAAAATCTATTTTTTATTATTTAATTATTTAATATATATAATAAAGGAGGATAGTCTCATTCAAAATTAAGACAAGTGGCATACCTAACTATTTGAATTTTTTTTTTAAAAAAACTATCATTTATAACAAAAAGCTATTTAGTCAATTATTTAAATATTTAATATATTTCATACTTTATATCTATCTATATAATAAAGGAGAGTAGTCTAGCCGAAAATTAAGACGAGTGACATCTTGAGAACTATCTATTTGAAATATTACAACCAAAAACTATCATTTTATAACCAAAAAACTATTTTGCTGATTATTTAAATATTTAATATTATTTCATAATTTATATCTATATATCTATCTATCTATCTATCTATCTATCTATCTATCTATCTATCTATCTATATATATATATATATATGATAAAGGAGGATAGTGTTGCCTAAAACTACGACAAGTTTCATCTTGAGAACTACCTATTTGAATTCTTATAACCAAAAAGTATCATTTTGTAACTATAAACAATTTTGTCGACTATTTAAATATTTAATATAATTTCATACTTCATATCTATATATATATATATATATAAAGGATGATAGTTTAGCCTAAAATTAAAACAAGTTTTAGCAAGGTAGATCCTTCTATCTATGCAGTTTTAGTCTCTTGTGAAGATGTATGTTTGTTAGCATCTTGAGAACTATCTATTTGAATTATTACAACAAAAAACTACTTTTATAACAAATATCTATTTTATTGATTATTTAAATATTTAATATTATTTCGTACTATATATATATATATATATGTATATATATATAAAGGAGGATAGTCTAGCCTCAAATTAAGACAAGTGGCATCTTGAGAACTAGCTATTTAAAATTTTACAGTAAAAAACTATCATCTATAACAAAATGCTATTTAGTCAATTATTTAAATATTCAATATTACTTCATACTTCATATCTATCTGTATAATAAAGGAGGATAGTCTAGCCTAAAATTAAGACAAGTGATATCTTGAGAACTATCTATTTCAATTCTTACAACAAAAAGTTATCATTTTATAAGAAAAAGATTATTTTGTTGATTATTTAAATATTTAATATTATTTCATACTTCATATCTATATCTATATATAATAAAGAAGGATAGTCTAGCTTAAAATTAAGACCAGTGGCATCTTGAGTACTAACTATTTGAATTCTTATAACAAAAAACTATTATTGTATAACAAAAATCTATTTTATCGATTATTTAAATATTTAATATCATTTCATACTTCATATTGTGGTAAAAACTGCTAAGATAGATTTCTATTAGATGAAAACTATTATGATTGTTCAATTGTTTCATATTAAGATTACTAATTAATTATTTTTTATTACTTTGTGTTTTATTGATTATTTATTTAATATTATTTCATATTTTATATTGTTGTAAAAATCTATATATATAATAAAGGAGGATAGTCTAGCCTAAAATTAAGACAAGTGACATCTTGAGAACTAAAATTCTTACAACAAAAAACTATCATTTTATAACAAAAAACTATTTTATTGATTATTTAAATATTTAATATTATTTCTTACTTTACATCTATATTATATATTATATTATAGAAGAGTCAGTGGCAAGGACGACCAAGGGCAATTTCATCCAAAAACAAAAGTTTCAGCTTAAAATGAATGTACATTATGCATCAAGAACAGTTAAATGACAAAAGGCCCAACTAGCTTTCATATAATTACTGATGATCCATCTCTACCACTCATATCACATCATCAAAATCCCTGCACAAGCTTAAAATATGGGTCCTCCTCCGTGCTACTCCATTTATTAAAATACTCACACTTAACATTCAATTTCATTTTGCTTTCTTTTTATTTTATTTTGCTACTTTCAATTAAAGTAGATTAAGGGTTCGTTTACTACCTAGACTAAATTATTTCAAAATTATAATCTTAGTTTTTAGACTATTTTATATCATATGCGAGGCAGATAGGTCTATGACCGTGACCGACCCAAATGAGTCCAACCGTCCGAACCCAACCAATAACCATACCATAAACCAATCCATACATCTCATACCAAATAAGTTCCAATTATAAATATATAAATATCCAAAACAAAATGGAACGATCATAAGTCAACTATAGTCCATCGATACCAGCCCCAATACCAATGTCAATACTAAGACTGACACCAATACCAACACCGCCCATACAAACCCATAGTAGTCCCACAAAGACACTAACCAAAAGTAAAACAATATCCAGTTGGGACATGCCCCCAACCATAGACAAAACCATTGTCTATATAATAACCATAGTATGTAAAAATATCCACAATATGAAATGGAGCCTTCCAAAACATGAAAGCTTACCAATTCAAGTCAACCGAACTGATATCGAGATCCAATCACTATACAGGAGGAGTAGAATGGCCAATTTCTGCATCGCGTGGGGATATAGCTATCCGAAGATAGGTTAGCAGGTGAATGCTAGCAAACACTCAGGATAAGGATAAAATAATGCCAACTATTAAAACCAAGTAAACCAACCATATGCATTCATAACCATACATAAATACATACATATATATACATATATATATAACTATACTGGGAAAAGGAACCGGTTTAACATGCATTTAAAATTATTAACCTGGGTATGTGTAGCTTAACCATCCTAGAACCACCCACGGGCTATATGAATCCAGTGTAACCTCCTAAACAGGCCTCGATGCGTGTAGCCGCATGAACTGGAGATACCATAGGAGTAGGGGATCCCCAAGTACCCTTCGCTTGCAATGATACATATGTACAAGTGTACTTAGAGGATTTCCCATGTACCTTATAAGTATCATATATGGTCTCTATGACTAACCCTCCTATCGGCAAATATGAGTTCCAGTGTCTGTCCATTGAACTCACTCCTTCACGGTTAAATATCACACCCCGCCATTATTCTCCAATTTAAACCATTACCACACAACCAAACCACCATTTTGTTTATTATTGGCCGAGGCTATAAGTAGTGGTATCATCCTACCGATTATAGCTTGCAAGCAATGTCCTTAACAAAACTTTCACAGAATAAGGGATTTCTATGTACCCGTAGATTACATCATTTAATTACTTGTAGGATTCCCATATACCCCACAAGATGTTTGTTATTATGTTTGCTTAGGGGATTTTTTTGTACCCCATGAGGCTTTTAATTAGTCCAACCATAACCACCAAGACCTTACCATTTAACCATTTAAACCATTTGGGGTTCCATAACCAAGTTATAACATGCAATAGTTAAATGAAAGTCCAACAATTTAACCAAAAATATTCTCATAGGCATTTTATCAAACAAGTTAGGGGACTAGTGTTTACAAAGTCAAAACCATGTACCAATCACCATTCCCATGCAACCAAGTGATCAAAACACCATAATATTATGAAAACCATAAGTAAAGGACATGGGAAAACCATAACCAACCATTATAACCAAAACCCCCAATATATATTTGAAAACCCAAAATGATACAATATTTATGCCATGAAAACAATTCATAAAACATGCATTAATTTGGAACTAACAATAAAGGAGGAGTAACTTACCTTAGATTACAATGATAATAGAGAGAAATCACCTTAGCAAGTCCCCAAATTGATCCTATTGATGAAACCCTAGCCTTCCTTGACCCAAAAGCCTTGAGAGAGTTTGAGAGTGTTTTAAGAGAGTTTATAAGTGTTTAAGATTAGAATAATAGGGTAAATAATATCCCAAGAGTGATATAAGTTGTGGGGCTTTAAGAGGTTAAGAGGGGAAATGTTCAGATTACCCTCAACTTAAACTACTTAAAGATACCTGTAGGATGGTATGACCACCCCACCCCAACCATACCGAATGGTACCCTTGACTCATACCCTAGGTTCCATCTTAGATCTTAACTACAATACCCTAGGTTTCTGACATTTAGAAAATTTCCTAGATTTTTGGTTTCTTGACAAGTTACGACTAGGGAGAATGATTCATACACTGGGGTACGAGTGGTATAGATTGGTTGAATCTAGTTCCTGGAATAAATACAACTTAAGTGGTACGAGTCATATTGGTGGATACAGTTTATTGAGTTTAGTTCTTTACTTTACTTAGACTTGGTAAATTAATTTAGATTTGAGTATGAGTGGATCACCATGAACGGTAAGCTAGGGAACGAGTCGTACTATGGACTCATATGCTGGATACTATTTAAACCTCTTGTGATTTATTTTTCCAGGGGTACGGGTCAAGGTTACTAGTCATATACATGGGTACGACTTGGTTTGGGTGAGTCGAGTCATTCCTTGGACGGTGTTAGGTCCAACGGAGAGGCCTTGGGTACGTGTGATAGGTACCACTCGTATAGGGGGTACGATCGTATGGGGTAGTTGTACCCTATTACGAGATTTTTTATATAGTTTAAGTGAGGGAAATCTGGTATTTCCCCTCTTAACCTAATAAGGACCCACGACTTTTAAATTACTTGGGAGGTTATTTGCCCTATTATTAGTTTCTCTCCATTGTTTTCTCAATTAAGGCATGTACTCTTCCCTCATTGTTAGTTCTAACTAAAGGTATAGTTTTATACAATGTTTCCATGGCATGATTTATTATATGGTTTTAGGATTTTAAAATATGTGTTGGGGTTTGATATTAATGCTTGGTTATGGTTTTTCCGTGTTTTAATTATGTTATTATATGCCTTAATAGTGGTTTTGGATAATTGGTTTCATGGGAATGGTTGCTTGGAAATTGCTTTTGGTTTTGGAAATACTATGCCCCTAACATGTTTGATAAAATACCTATGATAATGCTTTTACCATATTATTAGATTTTAATGGAACTGTTGCATGGTTTGAACTTCGTAATGGAAATCTAAATGTTTTGAATAGCTTAGAATAGTTAAATAAAATGGTATGGTGGTCATGATTATGGTTAATTAAACTTTTTGTAGGGTACAATGGAATCCCCTAAGTAAACATGTCAACGGAAAAACTTGAGGGGTACATGGGAATCTCCCAAGAAAACATAATGGAACACTTGTGGGGTACATAGGATTCCCCCAAGTTAACTTGATAAATGGGTACATGGGAATCACTTTACTTTAAAAGGTTTCGCTAAGGACAATACTTGCAAGTTATAGTCGGTATAACGATACCATTATTAATAGCCTTGGTTAATAGTAAATGAAATGTGTGATAGCTAACCGTGAAGGTGGAAGTTCAATGAACAAACACTAGAAATTCATTTTTACCGACATGAGAGGTTGGTCATGGAGACCAATTATGATACTATGAGGTACATGAGAATCCTTTAAGTACACTGTACATATATATATCATGGAGAGCGAAGGGTACTTAGGAATCCTCTTCTCTTATGGTATCTCCAGTTTATGCATATATATGCCGGGGCCCATTCAAGGGGTTACACTTGACTCATATAGCACATGGATGGTTTTAGGACGGTTAAGCTACACATACCCAAGTTAATGGTTTCAAATGCATGCTAAACTTGGTTTTCTTTTTTGGCATGGTTATATATATATATATATATATATATATATATATGGTTTGTATGCATATGGTTGGTTTACTTGGTTTTACTGGATGGCATTATTTTATCCTTATCCTGAGTTCATGCTAGAGTTCACTTACAAACCCATCTTCGAGTGGCTGTATCTCCACGCAATGCAGGAACCGATCATTCTATTTCTCTTGTATAGTGATTGGGTTTTGGGATCAGCTTTTGGATTGAAGTGGTGAGCTTCCATCTTTCCAAAAGGATCCATTCTATGTTATGGATATTTTCATATACTTTGGTTACTTTATGGATATTGGTTTTGACCATTGTTGTGGGCTTGTCCCAATTAGATATTGTTTTTTTTTGGTTAGAGGCTTTTGTGGAACTATTATGGGTTGGTATGGGCGGGATCAATATTGGTATTAGCCTTAGTATTGATATTGGTATTGGGGCTGGCACCGGTTGACTGTATTGTTGGTTGTTCCATCCTATTTTATTTTAGGAATATATATAATTATTATAGAACTTATATGGTTATGGTTTTGGATTATGGTTTGGTTTGGTATTGGTTATTGGTTGGTACCGGGCGATTGGGCTTGTTTAGGTGGTCATAATCATAGATCTATCCCAGAGTCTTAGGTTTTACAATAACACTATCTTGTTATATGTTCAAAATTCATTTAACTCAGGATATGTGTAGGTTAGTTGGGTAGGGTAACGAGGGTAGTCTCCAGTCCCGATTGGACTTGGGATGCCCATTACGATGAGGATTTAGTTCAGGTTATGTCAAGTTGGTATCAGAGCCTTAGGTTCATGATCAATTAAGATTCTATAATGTTGTGTCTAGTGAAGTCTCTTTTAGGGGTGTGTAGCACGCCACAATCATAAGAGAGAAACTATAAGTCGTTTAGGAATATTTCACTTTCTTGGTATTCTATTTTTAAGCTTGGAGTCTAAGTCCTAGAATCTTCTCTATTCCTTGTCATTTTGCTTTTTAGATCATGCCTCGATGATCTGGAACACAAGGAAACTCTTCTATCCCATCTGGCGATAATGTAGAAGGGACATAGGGGATCCATACTCGATCAAGGAGTTTGATCCTTAATATTTCTGAAGTTCTATTAGTTTTTACTAGTCCTCTTTAGGGTGAGGTAACGAATGTGGAATTTCGTCAATCGATTCATACTAGTGCTCAGTTGGTTACTGCTTAGGATGAGTAGGATACATATGGTGTTTCATTTACTGGGGCCACAAGGGTTGGCCAGTTTATAAAGATGAATCCTTCTACTTTTATTGGAGCAAAGGTGGAGGAGGATTCTCAAGGTTTCTTGGATGAAATGGAGAAAATCTTCAGGGTAATGCAGACCACAAGTATGAAAGAGGTGAATTATGCTGCTTATCAGCTTAAGGATGTTACGTACTAGTGGTACAAGGAGTGGGATAGAGATAGAAGTGATGTTGGGAAGTTGTCCTTATGGGAGACTTTCTTAAATACTTTTTTAGATTGCTTCTTTTCTCAGAAGCTGAGGGAAGCGAATATGGAGGAATTTGTGAATGTTAAGCAAGGGAAAATGACTATCAAGGAATATGCTTTGAAATTTCATCAACTATCAAGGTATGCTCGAAACTTGGTGTCCTATATGAGGGCGAGGATGAGAAATTTCACTTTTGGTATATCTCAAAATTTGATCCTTGAATGCAAGATTGCATTACTAATCAAGGATATAGATATTTTAAGGTTGGTTGTCCATATGTAGCAAGTGGAGGAAGTAAAGAGTAAACATGTAGAGTTTGTGAAAAGGAAAGGTAAGAGAAATAGGTTCTCTGAGAAGGATGGTGCTCAGCAACAGGGTGGTCGGGATGGAGGTAAGTGGTAAAAGAAAATATGGGAAAGTTCTGGTTCTTTGTCTATAGCTAGTGATCCTTACCCGAAGTAGTTAGGTGATAGGCGTCAGTAGGTTTGTGATAATTTTTGGGCACAGGGTATCCAATCTCAGGTGAGTAGGGCTTAGTTGGCTTCTTTATGCCCTCCTTACCAATTTTGTGGTCATATTTATTAGGGATTTTATGCTGAAGGGAGGGATAGATGTTTTAAATATGGCCAGCCAGGCCATATGCTCAGGAATTATTCGGTTGGAAAAGGTTCTTCAAGAGCGGTCAAAGCTCTGGTTGCTTCATCTTCTGCTCCTGCACCTGCACCTAGTGGTGCTGCTTCTGCGTCTGCTCCTGGTTTTAGTGTCGGTACTAGTCGGAATAGGTTATAATCTATTATATCTCAATAGGGGCCTGAGGCATTATTTGATGTCATTACTGGTACGTTATAACTCTTTTCTCATGACGTACATTGTCTTGATACGGTGTTCACTTTTTCTTATGTGACCCTATTTATGGTTGTGTATTTTGGTTTTGATCCTGAGGTTATTTTAGATTCTTTTTATGTTTCTACCCTGGTAGGTGACTCAGTATTGCTAAAAGAGTCTATCGGGGGTTTGTGGTAACTGTTGGTAATAGGGAAACTTTGATGGATTTATTTGAACTTAATATGGTAGATTTTGATATAATTCTGGGTATGGATTTGTTATACTCTTTTTATGCATCCTTAGATTATTCGACCATAAGGTTGTCTTTACGTTCCCTAGTAAACCGGTTATGGAGTGGGATGGTGGTTTCCTAGCTCCTAGAGGAAGGTTTATTTATTATCTTAGAGCTCAAAGGTTAATCTCCAAAGGGTGTCTTTATCACTTAGTCTGGGCTAAATATTCTAACTCAGAAGGTCCTTATTTTTATATAGTTTTGGTGGTAAGTGAGTTTCCTGAGGTCTTTTTGGATGATATTCTTAGTGTGCCTCCGAATAGGGAGAATAAGTTTGGTATTGATTTAGTTTTGGACACTCATCCAATATATATTTCTCCTTATAGAACGGCTCCGACTGAGTTGAGGAAACTCAAGGAGTAACTGACAGATCTTCTGGATAAGGGGTTTATTCATCCTAGTATATCCCTCTGGGGTGCATCGGTGTTGTTCCTGTGCAAAAAGAATGGTTTCATTTGGATGTGCATTGACTATCAATAGTTGAATAAGGTAACAATTAAGAACAAATATCCTTTTCCAATAATAGATGACTTTTTTGATAAGTTGCAAGGTGCCAAGTTCTTTTCTAAGATAGACCTATGATCCGAGTATCATCAACTTAAGATTGGGGAGGTTGATATCTCTAAGACGGCTTTTCATACTCAGTATGGGCACTATGAATTCTTGGTGGTGTCATTTGATTTGACTAATGCACCAACGGTATTTATGGATTTGATGAATAGGATTTTTAGGCAGTTTCTGAATCTTTTTGTCATTGTATTTATTGATGACATCTTGGTGTATTCTAAAAGTAAGGTGGATCATTCCAATCACCTCTGTACATTATTGCAGAACTTGAAGGAACAATAATTGTATGCTAAGTTTTCCAAGTGTGAGTTTTGATTGAACGTTGAGACCTTCTTGGGTTATATTATTTCTAGTGAGGGGATCATGGTGGATTCGTAAAAGGTGGTTCTGGTTAAGAAGTGGCCTAGACCTACGATTCCAATTAATATTTGGAGGTTCTTTGGTTTAGCTGGGTATTATAGGCGGTTTGTGGAAAGCTTTTTAATGATAGCTGCCCTATTGACTAAGTTGACTCAAAAGAAGGTAAAGTTTTCTTAGTCGGATGCGTGTGAAGGGAATTTCGAGAAGCTTAAGGATAAGCTAACTTTGGCTCTGGTTTTGACATTGCCTGAAGGCAATGAGGGGTTAATGGTTTATTATGATGTATCTCGGGTGGAACATGGTTGTGTTTTGATACAACATGAGAAGGTGATCGCCTATGCTTCTAGGCAGTTAAAGGTGCAAGAAAGGAACTATCCTACTCATTTTAGAAGCTGTTAGCGGTGGTTTTTTCTTTGAAAATCTGGCAGCATTATTAATATGGAGTGTACGTTATATTTTTTCTGATCATAAAAGTCTACAGTATGTTCTCACTTAAAAGGAGCTACATCTCAAGCAGAGGAGATGGTTGGAGCTTCTCAAAGACTATGATATGAGTATTTACTACCACCCAGGTAAAGCTGACGTGGTTGTTGGTGCTCTTAGCAGGTTGTCCATGGGAAGTTTGGCTTATGTGAAAAAAGGAAAGCAGGAATTGGTGAAGGATATTCACCGCTTGGCCACTTTTGGAGTTCGTCTCTTATATTCCAAGAATGGTGGGGTAATAGTTCAAAAAGTGGTTTGGTCATCTATTGGTGCAGAGATCAAAGAGAAGAAAGTGTTGAATCCTACCTTGATGAAAATCAAGAGTGATATTAGTGGGCAAAAGGTAATGGTATTTGAGATTGATGGTGATGGTACTTTACGGTACCAAGGGAGGTTGTGTGTTCCTGATATTGATGGTTTGCGACAAAGGATTTTGGTTGAGGCACATAAATCATGCTATGTTGTTCATCCCAGTTCAACAAAGATGTATCATGATCTCAAGGAAGTACATTGGTGGAAGGGTATGAAAATATGAGATTGATTTTGTAGATAAGTGCGTGGTGCGTCAACAAGTCAAAGTTGAGCACATGAGTCATGGTGGGTTATATCAAGAAGTTAATTAGACCGAATGGAAATGAGAGGTAATCAATATGGATTTTTTACCGGTTTTCCTCGATCTTAGAACCAATTTGATTCAATTTTGGTCATCATGGATAAGATGATAAAGTATGCACACTTCTTGCCAATGAGGACTACTTTTTCGGTGAAGGATTATGCAAAGTTGTATCTTCAGGAGATTAGGAAGCTGCATGGGGTACCTGTTTTGATTCTCTCTTATCGTGGTACCCAGTTTTTATCTAATTTTCAGCAGGCTTTTCAAAAAGAATTGGGGACTACGGTTAGTCTGAGTACTGCTTTTCATTCTTAGACAGATGGGCAAGCAGAGAGGACTATTTAGACGTTTGAAGATATGCTTCGGGCGTACGTGATTGATTATGGTGGAAATTGGGTTGAGCATCTACCTTTGGTAGAGGTTGCTTACAACAATAGCTATCATTCTAGCATTGGTATGGCCCCTTTTGAGGCATTGTATGGTAGGAGATATAGATATCTTATTTGTTGGTTTGAGCTTGGTGAGGCGGATATGTTCAGTCTAGTTTTGGTTTATCAGGCCATGGAAAAAGTAAAGGTGATTTCGGATAGGCTTAAGTCTGCCAAAGTCGCCAAAAGTCCTATGTAGATGTAAGGCATAGAGACTTGGAGTTTGAGGTTGGAGATAAGGTGTTCCTAAAGGTATCTCCCATAAAGGGAGTAATGAAGTTTGGTAAAAAGAGAAAGCTCAGTCCTTGTCTTATTTGTCCTTATACAGTTTTGCGGAGGGTTGGTAATGTGGCTTATGAATTGGAGTTGCCTTCTAGTTTAAGCTCCATTCATTCAGTATTTCATGTTTCTATGTTGAGAAAGTGCGTTGGAGATCCTTCTTCGGTGATTCTCTGTCTTATAAAGAGGTCCCAATTAAGATATTAGATCGGTAGGTTTGTTGGTTACGGACCAAGGATGTGACCTCGATTAAGGTTCTATGGTGGAACAACAAGGTGGAAGAGGCTACGTAGGAAGCGGAAGAGGACATGAAGTCCAAATATTCACATCTGTTTCTTCTCCTGGGATTCGTAAAAAAGGTATGTGTTCTTCAACATACTTTTGTTTTCAAACTTATTTAAAGGAAAGATTAATATCTTTGAATCTTTATTTTCTAACTTGGTTAAAGTTTGGATTGATATTTAGTAATAAAAATGAATCGTGCTTATGGTTACCCTTCTTTGTCTGTCATTCGGGGCCGAACATTCCTAGTAGGGGACACTATAACACCCTGGGTTTTTGACCCTTAGAATATTTCCTAGATTTTTGGCTTCTGGACAAGTTACGACTAGGGGGAATGAGTCATACACTGGGGTATGAGTGGAATGGGTTGGTTGTATGCTGACCAGTGTTGGATGGTGGGTTAAATCTGGTTCCTGGAATAGATACGACTTGAATGGTACGGGTCGTATTGGTGGATACGGTTTGTTGGGTTTGGTTCTTTCCTTCACTTAATCTTAGACTTGGTAACTTAACTTGGATTTGAGTAAGAACAGCTTACCATGAGCCATAAGCCAGGGTACGAGTCATACCGTGGACTCGTATAGTGGACAATGTTCAAACCTCTTATGATTCTATTCTGCCAGGGCTATGGTTCACGGGTACTAGTTGTATACATGGTTACGACTTAGTTTGGGTGAGTTGAGTCATACCTTAGACAGAGTTGGGTCCAATGGGGAGACCTGGGTATGAGTGGTGGGTACCACTCGTACAGGGAGGTATGATTCGTATGGGGTAGTCGTACCCAATGACAGGATTTTTATGCAGTTTAAGTGAGGGCAATCTGGACATTTCCCTACTTAACCTAATAAGGCCCCACAACTTTTACTCACTTGGGAGGTTGTTTTCCCTTTAATTCTATTCATTAACACTTAGAAAAACACTCTCTAATCCTCTCTAAAGTTCTTGGGCAAAGGAAGCTAGGGTTTCATCTTAAGGGTTAATTTCGGGCTTATGTTGGTGATTTCTCTTCATTATCTTCTCAATTAAGGCATGTACTCTGCCCTCATTGTTAGTTCCAACTAAAGGCAAGGTTTTATAAAATGTTTTCATGGCATGATTTATTGTATGGTTTGGGGTTTTCAAATATGTGTTGGGGTTTTGGTTATAAATGTGTGGTTATGATTTTCCCATGTTTTAATTATGTTATTACATGCTTTAATGGTGCTTTTGGATAATTGGTTGCATGGGAATGGTTATTTGGAAATTGGTTTTGGTTTTGGGAATGCTATGCCCCCAACATGTTTAATAAAATACCTATGATAATGCTTTTACTATATTATTGGATTTTTAATGGAACTATTGCATGTTTTGAACTTGGTAATGGAACTCTAAATGGTTTAAATTGTTTGGAATGGTTAAATAGAATAGTTTGGTGGTCATGGTTATGGTTAATTGAACTCTTTGTGGGGTACAATAGAATCCCCCAAGTAAACTGTTAGTGGAACAACTTGTGGGATACATGGGACTCCCCCAAGCAAACATAATGGAACACTTGTGGGGTACATGGGACTCCGTTAAGTTAACTTGGTAAATGGGTACACGGAAATCCCTTTACTTTAAAAGGTTTGGCTAAGTTATAGTCGGTATGACGATACCACTATTAATAGCCTTCGTTAATAATAAATGGAATTATCGATTGGTTGGTTGGAAATGGTTTTAATTGGGAAATAATGGCGGGGTATGATAGCTAACCGTGAAGGTGGGAGTCAACGAACAAAAACTGAAAACTCATGTTTGCCGACATGAGGGGTTGGTCATGCAGACCATTTATGATACGATGAGGTACACATATATCCTCTAAGTACACTATACATATGTATCATGGGGTAGCCTAGGTTGAAAGTCCTTAAGACTAGTTTGTCAACAAAGACTCAAAGATGTCACTCATTGACCCTTTCAAGTACCCAATGAGTAAGCCAATTAAAGCCACCCAACACCTAAATTGGGCATCCCTATTTCTAAAAAGATTCCCAAAATATAGCCTACTCTCTATTCACCCTTATTTCTAAGATATCAAAAACATAGTAATCTATATTCATTATTTTCCACTACTGTTTTGTCTCCTATAGCCCTCTTTCAAGGATGTCATGGGTTCCAAAATTTCACCCCAACCTCTCTTTCAAGAATGGTTTGAGCTTTCAAGAGTTTGGTGTTTTCACGTACAAACCCATTTAGGGTATTTGAGGATTTCACCCACAAAACCCAACAAATTTAACCAAGCAATAGTAGAACCCACCATCAACAATCTAGAATCTACACAAATACATGACAACCCATACATAAATTGAACCCTATCCTAACATAATCCCAAGAGGAAGAACTCGCAACTCATTAAGATAATAAACTAAAATATACCAAAATCTCCATCAATTTGATTCATGAAAAATAAAGAGAATGCCAACCACTATTTAAATTTCAATGAATCCTCAATGGGATTTGCCAATTTTTCACTTTGGAGTTTCTCTAATTCATTCTTGCCTCAAATTAGTATAATTTCAAGATCCAAGCTCCAAGTGATAAACCTTAAACTAAGGATAGGACAATATGTAAGATCAAAGATAGGGTGAAAAATGAACTAAAAACCCTATTTAAGCCTCAATTCCACATATGCAAAATATTACAAAAATACCCTTAAAGCTTTTTCGCTCTACCGTGATCGCCATCTTTGGACCGCGATCACATCCCCGCGATTACACCTCCGCGATCACGGTAGTCATATCGTAATCGCACTCTACTTAACTTGTTGACTGATTGCAATCACGGCCCTCAGTCCACAATCGCGGTAACTGAGGGTCAACTACTAGGCCTGCAAATTTAGCTCTTATTTTTTTGCTCACATTTCTTCTCTTTCACCTTCTCCTTAGCTTATTTTTATTAAGTTTCCTTGCTCAACTTTTCATTTAATTTTTACCTACACAAATGAGCATTAAGTAAGCAATTAACAAAAAATCAAAGAAAAAGCATGATAATTTAGGCTTAAATTATGCTAGTAAGTTTTCAAATTAACGACTTATCAATACCCCCAAACTTAACCTATTGCTTTCCTCGAGCAACCAAGAACTATTTAACAAGATAGGGTATTTAACTCAAGTCCACCCAAAAGAAAACTATACTAAAGGAATAAGCTAACAAAGCTCTTCAAAGACTTACCAAACATGTCATGGCAACAAGTAAACCAAGATTTTTCCAATAAGCACATATTTATGAAGCAAGGATGCAAGTTTGTATCAAATGAATCTTCCGAATCAACAAATCATCTTAAGAGGAAACTCAAAATCTTCAAACAAATTCTCAATCTTCACAATGCAACTTACTTCACCCATTTACCCAAATCGAGAGGACCTCACCTTCTACCCCAAAGTATCAATGTCGCTCATAAGCAAGAGTTATTTACACACATACAAAAGAAATTGAAATTTTTAAAGGAGCTCAAATAATGAAAGAATTCACACTTACTCTTGCAAAGAAATTCAAATACACTGCATAGAACTATAGGCTTGCCCTTTGAGTGTTTTTCCACTAATGTAGACGTACTTATTTTGGAATCACCAAGGTATTGCGGGTTAAGATGAAGTTTTAAGGTGCAGGAAGGAATATATATGGATCAAGTGACTAAAATACCTCCTTCAATGCAATTTCTCAACCCCTTCTATCCCAAAATTTTCAAACTATCCACCTTATTCTTCTTCAAATCATTTCCATATTTCCCAACTTTTTTTATTAGCATTTACAAAACAATTCAAAGCCACCATTTTCTTTCTTCATTTCTTTGGCTTTTTCAAGAGACTTTATAACTTTAAGTGCTTTTTAGCCCCCCCATTTGTCTCATTTCTCTTCACATTCTATGGTTTAGGCTATACAAATTTACCTTTAAGTATGTCTCTTGTTTCTTAAGAACATGATTTGAAAACCTTACATACACCATTCTTGGATCATCTAAGCATATCACATTAATCCCGCCCAAACTTGGAGTTTAAACCACCCTTACATTCCCCCCCAAACACTAACCCCTCCAAACTTATTATTTCACTTATATTTCATTTCTTAGAATCATATGATGCATCGGAGGTTAAATAACAAAAGGAAGATTTTAAAAAGGTCTTAGGTATTTTAGCAAGGTTATCATTATACAAAGAAAGAAAAATAGGTAAAAAGGCTCAAAGGGGTGAACTAGAGAAGAGGTTAAGGTTGGAATTTGGCTATGTGAAGGTTAAAAATGTTCTTGGGTCATTCTCCAAACTAAGATTGTCTAGGATTTCTGTTTGAACACACTCGGGACAAGTTCTAGACTACACATATGCATAAGAATTATTCAAATATCTCACCACACATAGCATCATACTCATAGAGAAAATTGTTAATCTCCCAACTAATTTGATCAATTTGAGCTTAATAAGTTACTCTGAGTCAATGACTCATCCTTGTAAAGAGAGAGACAAAGATTGAATTTAATGGTCTTACTCAAAAGAGTGCTCAAAAACATCCTTGATCATTTTAGCAAAGATAACTATAATTTTTTCTCAAAATCATTTCATTTGTTGCCAATGACATTTTGAAAGCATTTTTGAACTTTTGCCTCTTCCTAAAATTTTAAAGAGAAACTTAGGTGAATGCAAGGCAACATTATAATTAAACTTCATGGGATTATTTCCTTACAACTTTACCATATCTCCCATTTAGGTCATAACACACTCATAATATCAATTGAAACACAAACTACCTGATGCCTTTAAGAATGGTGTCACCCAATCTACCATAGGGCAAGGAAAGCATTAATGTCTATCGGGGTTACTTAGACTTTACCTGGAGATGCTATGATAAACACACTAATTGATCACACCATGGACATAATATTCATCAAAAATTTCAACCAACCACCACCGGTTATCCAAATTTTAAGACCAATTGGACTCAAAGCTATACTCCTAAAATGATCACACAATGTCCCAAGAAAGTTTACATTAACCTTTACAAGCATATAAGGTATTTCTCTCTTATTGAAATTTTAACAAACATGTGGTGTGCATGAAAATTAAGAGCTTGAATAGATAGAATAACAACACATGTGAACAAGCCCAATGCACCAATTCATTACCAAACACACAACTAGCAATCATACTAACTAAATTAAATCACCCTCCACTCAATTTGACCAAACAAACCTCAAGTGGCTATTTTATCAAGCACATGGTGTACACTAGTGTATAGAAACAATAATTTTACAATTAGCATTTGAGACAAGGCACACATTCAAAAATCTTTATCCCAACAACCACATTCTACCACAGTGATCTCAAATGAATCAAATCAAACCAAAATAAACCATGGAATGTGATCATCATTTGTATTTTAAAGATCTTACATTGTAAGCTTACTTAAGAGAGAAAAGTGATGAAAAGAAAGTCCAATATACTTATCCAGGGTTTCATTCTTGAGGTACCTATTCCAATTTGTGGTATCACCTACAAACACATAAAAATAAGGTAAAAATTGAATTAAAAACATTAGAGAACATCAAGAAAATTCCTTGGATTGCCTCCCAAGAAGAGCCTTAGTTAAAGTCACGGCATGACATCTTTTGCCTAACATTTATGTCTCCATTTAGAAGATTTGAATCAGCAGTCCAACTTTAGATCAACACATCTTCGAGGTACTTTGGGTAAAGGTGAGGATATAATGAAGTATTTTATATCTCGCCACTTTTAAGACTTAAACATTTTACCCAACTTCACATCAAACTTTCTAATAGGCTCGTTGGGTATCGATGAGAGCATCAAGAATTCATTTGTTACACACCGAATTTTGCATTTATTGGCCTTAAAGTGAGGGGCTTCATTTTTCCCTTTTGGAATAACAAACTCAAAAATGTAGGGATTTCGTCCTCCGCTCCAAAACTCATCATTTGCTTGGGTGGTTTGACTTTCATCATATACACCAAGAATAATGTTGAAAAGTAGTTCGAGTGAAGTCTTCTCCCTACTTTTGGGGTTGCATCCTTCTTGTCATTCTCCATGCAAAATGGACTAGATCCTTCTTGGTATCATTTCTCATGTTTGGTTCGGTTGGTTTGGAAATCACTGAGGATTTATCAACATTGAGCTCATTTGGAAGAGTGGTCATACCCATAGTATTTGAAAAATTAGTCTCCAAACCCACTTCCTCTATTCTTTTGATCTCTTTTTTACATGCCCCCATGGCTTTATGAATTAGATGTATGCTTTTCCCCATTGTTTCCACCCTATCCAAGATAAGTTAAAGCATTGCTTCAACACTATTGTATCTGACACATTGTTCTTCTTTTTCTCATCAAAGGTCCTATCAAACTCATAAGAAGAACTAGCATATGGGTTAGTATAACGAGGAGAAGGTCATTTAGATAATTGCTCCAATGTTCATCTCGACCACCATATAAGGAACAATCATACTCCCAAGAGGATCGAGATGGTGCACCCATCTCTTCCGAGAAATATATCTACAATCTTTCCAAAAGTGGGGTCCACCATAATATTGACATGGAGTATCAAGATAAGATTTCCAACCACCAAACTCATATTCATTCCAAGATGCCAGAGTAACAAATAAATAAAACTAAAAATCTACCTAACATAGGAAACAAAAAAAAACAAATAAATATTTACAATTTTGAACCAAAGCATGTAAGCTAAAATTTCAAACTAACTCAATACGCCAAATTGTTCCTCGGCTACGACGCCATTTTTTGTAATGCTCAACTTACACGTCAATTTAAGTGCAGGGCGGTCGTTGTCAATACAATGACTCAACAAGAGTTATGGTCGAATCCACGAGGAACAATATGAGTGGAGAATGGGTAAGTTCAAAATGAAAGTACTTACTAAATTCAAACTTGAGATACAAAGATTTGGGGTTTTTAACATTTTCAAATATATGATTAATTTTGGCCTTCTAAAAGACTAATTCAAGACTAAGAATAATTAGAGTTAAATCAATTAGGCATGGATATTGGTGCTTTCCTAGGGGCAAGTTATGCATGGGAACATGATGATTCAGTGCAAATTCTAATCGTTAATGATGTGGTAGCGTAGGTTGAAAGTCAATAAGGTTAGTTTTTAAACAAAGTCTCAAAGATGTCACTTATTGACCCTTTCGAGTACCCAATGAGTGTGTCAATTTAAGCCACCCAACACCTCAATTGGGCATCCCTATTTCTAAGAAGATGCCCAAAATATAGCCTACTCTCTAATCAAAGTTATTTCTAAGACAGCAAAAAGATACTAATCTATATCCATTATTGTCCACTATTACTTTGTTCCTTATAGCCCTCTTTCAAGGATGTAATAGGTTCTAAAAGTTCACCCAAACCCCTCTTTCAAGGATGGTTTGAGCTTTCAAGAGTTTGGGGTTGTCACTTACAATCCCATTTTGGGTTATTGGGGCTTTCACCCATAAAACCTAACTAACTTAACCAAGCAATAGTAGAACCCATCATAAACAACTAGAATTTACACAAATACATCGCAACACACACATAAATTTCTCCCTATCCTAACATAAAACCAAGAGAAAGAACTAGAAACTCATAAGATAATAAACAAAAATATACGAAAATCTCCATCAATTTGATTCATGAAAAATAAAGGGGATGCAAACCACACTTTAAATTCCAATAAATACTTAATGGGATTTGCCAATTCTTCACTTTGGAGTTTCTCTAATTAATTCCTGCCTCAAATTAGTATAAATTCAATCTTCAAGCTCCAAGTGATAAACCCTAAATGAAGGATAGAATAACATGTAACATCAAAGATGGGGTGAAAATGAACTAAAAACCCCTATTTTAGCCTTAATTCCACACTTGCCTTCACTTTGGAGTTTCTTTAATTAATTTTTTCCTCAAATTAGTATAAATTAAAGATCCAAGTGATAAACCCTAAACTAAGGATATGATAATATGTAAGATCAAATATTGGATGAAAAATGAACTAAAAACCCCTATTTAAGCTTCAATTCCACATTTTCTAAATATTACAAAAATGCCCTAGAAACTTTTCTGCTCTACCGCAATCACCATCCTTGGGCCGCGATCGCGTCACCCACGATTGTGGTAGTTATATCGCGATCACACTCAACTTGACTTGTTGATTGATCACGATTGCTACCCTCAGTCCGCGATGGCAGTAATTAAGGGTCGACTCCTAGTCCTGCAATTTCAGCTTTTATTCTTTTTGCTCAAATTTCTTCTCTTTCACCTTCTCCTTAGCTCATTTTTAGCAAGTTTCCTTACTCATCATCTCATTTCACTTTTACCTTCACAAATGAGACTTAAGTAAGAAAGTAACAACAAATCAATAAAAAAGCATGATAATTTAGGATTAAAAGATTCTAGTAAGTTATCAAATTAACGACTTATCACCAACCAACACTGGTTAGTGTACGAGCAATCCTTACCAACCGTACCCCAGTATACGACTTGTACACCCTGGTCGAATAATGACCAGAAACTAATAAGGTTCCAAAACTCAGGGTGTTTCAGTTTCCCCTACTTGGATCATTTGCCCCTGAATGACAGACAAGGTAGGTCAAACACAAGCATGATTCATTTGCATTATCAAATATCAATCCAACGTTTAACAAATTTAGAAAATAAAGATGTGATAAAGAACACATACCTTTTGCACGAATATCTGGAGCAAAAAACAAATGCAGTTATTTGGACTTTATGTCCTCTTCTACTTCCCATGTAGCTCCTAAACCTTGTGGTTCCACCATAGAACCTTAACCAAGGCCACATCCTTGGTCTGTTATCGACGAACCAACCGATCTAATATCTCAATTGGGTCCTCTTCATAAGACTGAGAATCTGAGATACCCAATCCTTTCAAAAGAACCACCGAGGAAGGATCACCAAGACACTTTCTCAACATAGAAACATGAAAGATGGATGAATGAAGCTCAAACTAGAAGGAAACTCTAATTCATATTCCACGTTACCAAACCTCCACAAACTGTATTAGGACCAACATACTGGGGATTGATCTTCTCTTTTTTACCAATTTGGTGGGTCTAATTTGATTCTCTACAATTTGGTGGGTCTAAATCAGCCAAAATACCACATTAACATCGAGTTATACTCGTTCAAAGATGGCCCTTGCAAAATCGAACACTAAAACTTGATGGATTCAAAAACTCTTAGGTTGTATTACCTTAAGTGACTCATATGAACATGCTTAATGCATCATAAGCTATCCTATCACTAGGATATTCATTGTAAGTTATGTACTCAAGTATGAATCACAGGATAGGAGATTTCATATGTAGGAATACTTATTCACTTCCTAGCTTAGAAACATAAGGGGTATTACAATATCTCCCCCTTGGGAACATTCATCCTCGAATGGGAATTTACTGAGAAGGGATACAAGATAATAGAACCTGAACTGGACAGAATAACTGAAACTTTATCTCATGAATGACATGCTAAACATACTGAACTCGTGCATATATGATGCACGGACAACTGGCACATGAATGCATGATTGAGTATGAAATGGTTAATACGTACCAAGTATATACTGGAAACATGAATGTGAAACTGAATAAGATTAAGGAAAACTGTTACCTTGAGCTTGATCTGAATTGGCGAGGAAGAGTTAAGGATACTTGGTACGCATATCTACTTCTGCTTCCCAAGTAGCTCCCTCATGAGACTGATTTCGCCAAAGAACCTTGACTAGAGGGACTTTTTTGTTCCTCAATCTACGAGTCTGATAATCTAAGATTTCGACTGGAATCTCTTCATAAGAGATGCTATTCTGAATGTCAATGCTCTGAATAGGGACAACAATTGCTGGGTCACTTATGCACTTCTTTAGCAAAGAGACATGGAAGACTGGATGGACCGAGGCTAGATCTAAAGGCAACTCAAGCTCATAAGCTACCTTGCCGAAGCGACAAAGAATTCTGAAGGGACCGACATACCGGGGACTGAGTTTTTCTTTTTTGCTGAACCTCTTCATTTCCTTCATGGGAGAGATCTTAGGATAGACATAGTCATTGACCTTGAACTCGAGATCCTTTCTTTGAACATCTGCATAGGACTTCTGTCAGCTCTGAGCAGCTCAGAGTCTCTCTCTGATCAACAAAACTTTCTCTAAGGCATCGAATACTAAGATAGGACCTATGATTGAGGCCTCACTAACTTCGAACCAACCAATCGGAGATCTACATCTCATACCATATAGATCTTTGAATAGAGCCATCTGAATACTAGAATGATAGCTATTGTTGTATGGAAACTTAATCAAAGGTAAGTGGTCGTCCCAACTTCCCTTGAAGTCAATTGCACATGCCCTTAGCATATCTTCAAGATTCTGAATGGTCCTCTTTGGTTGACCATCTGTCTGAGGATGAAATGCTGTACTGAGATGGACTTGGGTACCGAGACACTTTTGGAATGCTTTTGAAAAGTTAAAAGTAAACTGGGTACCTCTGTCTGAGATGATAGATAGTGGAACACCATGTAACCTGACTAACTCCCTGATTAGAGTTTGGCATAATCCTCGGCGAAATAAGAAGTATGAATAGGAAGGAAATGAGCTGACTTGGTCATTCTATCTATAATGAACCAGACTGAATCATTCTGATGATGAGTTCTAGGCAAACCCTTCATGAAGTCCATGTTAACTTCTTCCCACTTCCAAGTAGGAATGGTGAACTCTTGCATGGAACCACTAGGTTTCTGATGCTCTATCTTAACCTGCTGGCATATAGAGCACTTAGCCACAAACTCTGCAATATCTCTCTTCATCCCACACCACTAATAAATCTCCCGCATGTCGCGATACATCTTAGTGGCCCCTAGATGAATAGAGTATCGCTCACCATGCACTTTTGCAAGTATTCGCTGCCTCAATTCATCTACACCTGGAACACATAGACGACCCTGACAACGAAGAACTCCATCTCCCCCTTGGGAGAAAACCTAGACTTTCTGATTTTGAACTGACTCTTTAAGCTTGACAAGGCTAGGATCCCTGTCTTGTTTCTCTTTCACCTCAAAAACTAGAGATGACTCGAACTACTATGAATATATACACCACCCTCTGAAGATTCGACTAAGCATACGCCTAGTCTAGAAAGCTGATGGATCTCCTGAGTAATCTTTTTCTTACTATCCTCAACGTGAGAAATACTACCCATGGAGAGTCGACTGAGAGCATCGGCCATAATATTGGCCTTGACCGGATGATAAAGAACACTCATGTCGTAATCCTTCAAGAGCTCTAACCACCCTTTCTGGCAAAGATTGAGATCTTTCTGGGAAAAGACACACTAGAGGCTTTTATGGTCTGTAAAGACATCTACATGAACTCCATAGAGATAATGCCTCCAAATCTTTAAGGCAAAAACTACCGCTACTAAATCAAGATCATGAGTAGGATAATTCTTCTCATGTGGCTTTAACTGTCTGGAGGCGTAGGCTATGACCTTACCATGCTGCATGAGGACACAACCTAAACCCACTCTGGATGCATCAAAATAGACTACAAAATAGTCTGAACCATCTGGAATAGCTAGAACTGGAGTGGAGGTGAGTCGAGTCTTCAACTCTTGAAAGCTCTTCTCGCATGAATCTGGCCACTAAAACTTAATCTTCTTCTGAGTCAATTAAGACATGGGAGATGCAATACAAGAAAATCCCTCGACAAACCATCTATAATAGCCAGCCAAACCCAAGAAACTCCTAATATCTAATGGAGATACGAGTTTGGATCAGTTTCTTACTGCCTCAGTTTTCTGAGGATCTACTCTAATTCCATCATCGGAAATAATATGGCCGAGGAATGCTACTGATCTTAGCCAAAATTCACACTTGCTGAACTTAGCGAATAATTGGTGATCCCTGAGAGTCTGAAGAACAATCCTGAGATAGTCTGCATGATCACACTCTGTGCGAGAATAGCCCAGAATATCATCTATGAAGACTATGACAAATATGTCCAAGTACTGCTTGAACACACGGTTCATCAAATCCATAAAAGCTGCAGGGCCATTGGTAAGACCAAATGACATGACTAAAAATTTAAAGTGACAATACCGAGTATGGAAAGCTGTCTTTGAAATGTCACATTCTCTAACTCTGAGCTGATGATAGCCTGATCTGAGATCTATCTTGGAGAAGTAACTGGCACCTTGAAGTTGGTCGAATAGATCATCAATCCTGGGAAGAGGATATGTGTTCTTGATCGTGACCTTGTTGAGTTGACGGTAATTAATACATATCCTGAGAGAACCGTTTTTCTTGTGCACGAATAATACTGGCGCACCCCATGGGGAAACACTGGGTCTAATGAAACCCTTATCTAAGAGATCCTTCAATTGATCTTTCAGTTCCTTGAGTTCTGCTGGTTCCATTCTGTATGGCAGAATAGAAATAGGTTGAGTATCCAAAAGAAGGTCTATGCTGAAGTCTATTTCTCTTTCGGGAGGAATTCCTGGAAGGTCTTCGGGAAAGACATCTGAGTATTCATTAATAACAGGGACTGTTTCAAGGCTGGGATATTCAGAACTGGAATCTTTAACATGTACGAGATGATACACACACCCCTTAGAAATTATTTTCCTTACCCGAAGGTAGGAAATAAGTTGACCCCTGAACTCTGAAAAGCTACCCTTCCACTCTAGGATGGGCTCATTCGGGAACTAAAATTGAACTATCCTATTTCTGTAGTCGACTATGGAATAGCAGGAATAAAGCCAATCCATGCCGAGAATGAGATCAAAATCAGTCATCTCTAACTCCACAAAATCTGCAGACGTTGATTTCTGAGATATCATAATTGGGCAGTTCCTGTATACCCGCCGGGCTATGATAGTTTTATCCACTAAGGTAGAGACTGAGAAGGGCTTTACTAGGACTTCGGGATTGATTCTGAAATCGCCTACTATGTATGGAGTAACAAAAGACAAAGATGCACCTGGGTCTAGCAAAGCATAAACATGAACATGGAAAATCTGTAATGTACCAGTAACGACATCAGGAGAATTTTCTTGATCCTGCCGGGACTGAAGATTTTAACTTGTGATTATGCTCACTAGCATGACATGAATAATGAAGAAAGGGGACTGTTCCTAAAACATCTTACAGCCTCCCGCTCATAAATGTGGCACGCAACAAACCCATGTACAAGACTCTACTAGATATGGATTTCAGACTTCCTAGGACCCTACTGGACCTTAGGCTATGATACCAAGTTTGTAACACCCCGATTCGCTGAATCGGAATGCTATACGGTGGTCTTGACCCCGAGGGACCACAAGCTAACCCATGACTGATATCTGTACCTGTATACTGCAAATCATGAAATAATAATGTAGAATACATAGAACTGTAAGGCCATAAGGTTCAATTGAATACAATCATGTGGGTGAAAATACCCAAAATAACTCAATCTGAACGTAAATCTGAACATAAATCTGAAAGCTCTAAACTATCTGAATAAGGAGTTGAAGGAACATGTCTCCAACTAACTTCGAAAAACTGAACTGAAGAAATAAATAAATGAATCAAATCATATTGTCCTCGAATCAATGAGGACTCACTATGTCTTTGCGACTGGAATGCTACCGCTACTGCTGGGTTGGAGCTCGTGTCTCGGAACCTATGGTGTAACATGAAAAGAAAGCACCATAGTGCAAATGAGTCAGTACAACTGGAGTATTGATTATACTAGGAAGGTAGGCTGAACATTAAGGGTTTCATGCATGAACAACACTGACTGACTAATATGAACGTGGGAGTGCAAACACACATGTATAGAAACTGGGACCGTAAATATGTGATAGCATGACCTGTAAACTAATACATGGTTTACTGATAACTGTCATGACTGATACTGAAACTGATAACATGGATGGCTGTATCTGACAGTCCTGTATATACTAAAATCTAAAAAATGCCCTGAGTTCTTTTACTGAGACTGATACTGGAACTGTAGGAAGTAGTGTTTAACCGACATGCCCTATGTATACCGTTATGGCTAAGCTGGGGTCCAAGTGATTGCCTAAGCTAGGTTGCCTAAGCTAGGTTGGGCGGCACCTAACCAATCGCCTATCCTTACTGTCTCTCATGAAAATAGGCATAACTTTTCGCTCGGGTATTAGATTAAGGAAAAATTGGTATCGTTGGAAAGCTAATTTGATTCTCTACAATTTGATGGGTCTAAATCAGCCAAAATACCACATTAACATCGAGTTATACTCGTTCAAAAATGACCCTTGAAGAATCGGACACTAAAACTTGATGGATTCAAAAACTCTTAGCTTGTATTACCTTAAGTGACTCATATGAACATGCTTAATGCATCATAAGCTATCCTATCACTAGGATATTCATTGTAAGTCATGTACTCAAGTATGAATCACAGGATAGGAGATTTCATACATAGGAATACTTATTCACTTGCTAGCTTAGAAACATGCGGGGTATTACAGAAATACTCCCACAGAATTGACTCCTCAAAATCACCTCTTACCCTATCCTACTCCTCGTACCATTGGTAAGCCACATCCTTAAGATAGTAAGTAGAAAAATTCACCCCTTCTATATTCGTGGCCTGCATTACCCTAAAAATTTTCTTTATTTCATCTAAGAAACCCTGAGTATCCTTCTCTACCTTCACACCAGTAAAAGTAGGAGGATTCACCTTTATAAACTGGCCAACCCTTATGACCTCAATAGACAAAACACTGGATGCATCCCGCTCAGACTGAGCATTAACAAACTAAGAAATAACATAAATTAATTGACAAAATTCTACATTTATCACCTCATCCTAAGAAGGACTAGTGGCAACTAATGAAACTCCAAAATTATCAAGGACTGGACCCCTAGTCCGAGTATAGATCACTTATATCCCTTTCACATTATCCCTAGTATAGAATAGTTTCCTTATATCTCAGATCATCGAGGTATGATCTAAAAAATGAACAAACAAGGATTAGTGAATATTCCAGGCTAGACTCCAAGATTGAAAATAGAATACCAAGGAAGTAAAACATTCCTAAAGGCCTGGTAGCCTCTTTCTTATGAGTGTAGTATACTACACATCCTCAAAAGAAACTGTAATCGATATGGCTTTCTGTACTTCCAATTAACCATGAAACTAAAGGTCTGATACCAACTTGGCATGACCTGGCCAGAGGCCTTGTTGTAATACTAATCCCAAGTCTATCCAGGATCGGGGACTAGCCCTATTACCCAACCCAATCTCCTGTTACGCATACCCTGAGTTAGATGAATTCCAAAAATATAACAAGATAACATTATTGTGTAATATAAGGATCTAGGATAGGTCTATAATCGTGACCCAATCAAGAATAATTTCCTAATACCAAACTGATAACCAATACCAAACCAAACTATAATCCAAAACCATAAATATATGAGTTCTGATGTAATTATATAATCCAAAATAAGAAAGGATGGAATAATCATAAATTCAATCAAAATTTATCAGCCCCAATGCCAATGCCAATACTAAGGCTGACACCAATACTGATCCCACCCACTCCAATCCACAGTAGTTCAATGAAGCCTCTAACCAAAAGAGAAGCAATATCCAGTTGGGACATACCCCCAACCATAGCCAAACCAATATCCATAAATGAACCAAAGTATGTAAAGATATCCATGATATTAAATAAAGCCTTTTAAAATATGAAAGCTCACCACTTCAATCCAACAGCTGATCCCAAATTCAATCACTAATTAGGAGAAGTAGAATGGTCGATTCCTACATCGTGTGGGGCTATAGCTGCCCGAAGATGTGTTAATGGGTGAACTTTAGCATGAACTCAGGATAAGGATAAAATAATGTCATCCAGTAAAACCAAGTAAACCAATCATTGGAATACAAACCATACACATATATATATACAACCATGCCAGGAATGGGAGTTGGGTTAAGCATGCTTTTAGACCATTAACCTGGGTATATGTAGCTTAACCATCCTAGAGCAACCCATGGGATATATGGGTCTAGTGTAACCCCCTGAATGGGCCCGATACATGTAACCGCATAAAACGAAGATACCATTAGAGTAGGGGATTCACAAGGACCCTTCACTCTCCATGATACATATGTACAATGTACTTAGAGGATTCCCATGCACCTTCTAGTAGCATATATGGTCGCTATGACCAACCTCATGTCGCCAAACATGAGTTTCTAGTGTCCATCTATTAGATTTGTACCTTCATGGTTAGATATCTCACCCTGCCATTATTTCACAATGAAAAGCATTACCATTCAACCAAGACATTATTCCATTATTATTAACCAAGATAGTGAGTAGTGGTATCGTCATACCGACTATAACTTACAAGCAATATCCTTAGCAAACTTTTCTATGTAAAGGGATTCCCATGTACCCAGTGATTACATTATCAATTTAACTTGGGAGAATCCCATGTACCCCACAAGTGTTCCATTATTATGTTTGCTTGGGGGAATTCTATGTACCACACAAGTTGTTCATTGACATGTTTACTTGGGGGATTCCCTTGTACCCTACAAGAAAGTTTAATTAACCATAAACATGATCGCCAAACCTTACCATTTAACCATTCCAAGCCATTTATACTATTTAGGGTTCCATTACAAAATTGTACCATGCAATAGTTCCATTAAAAGTCCAATAATATTATCAAAGCATTATCAAAGGCATTTTATCAAACATGTTGGGGGAATAGTATTTCCAAAACCAATTCCAATTAATAATTCCCATGTGACCAATTATCCAAAACACTATTAAAGAATGTAAAACCATTATTAAAACATGTAAAAACCATAACGAAGCATTTAATAACAAAAACCTCAATATATATTTGAAAACCCCAAAACCATAAAATAATCATGCCATGAAAACATTGTATAAAATATTTCTTTAGTCGTAACTAACAATGAGGGAGGAGTACATTCCTTAGATTATGAAGATGATGGAGAGAAATCATCCAAACAAGCCCCAAATTGCTCCTCTAGATAAAACCCTAGCCTTCCTTTACCTAAGAGCCTTAAAGAGAATTAGAGAGTGTTTCTAAGTGTTTTAGATTATAATTATAGGGTAAATAACCTCCCAAGTGTGATATAAGTCATGGGGCCTTAAGAGGTTAAGTAGGAAAATGTCTAGATTACCCATAACTTAAAATGCTTAAGATTCCCGTCAGATGGTATGACTTACCCATACCAGTCGTACCCTCCAATATAAGTGGTACCCACTACTCATACCCAAGTCCCCTCATGGACCCAAAACTGTCCATCATATGTCTTACCCAATCCCAAGTCGTACCAAACCATACGATTAGTACCCCTAACAGAATAAAATTAAAGAAGGTTTGATCATTATCTACCATACGAGTCAATGGTATGACTCATACCCTACTTAAGACTCATGGTGACGCACTCTTACTCAGATCTAATTTAAGCTACTAAGTCTCATATTATGTGAAGAAAAATCCCAAACCATATGGCTCATATCCAACCATACGACTCGTACCACCTAGTCATACCCATTTTAGAAACCAATCCAACCAACTAATCAACATTGGTTAGTGTACGGCCAAGCCTTACCAATAGTACCCCAGCATACAATATGTACCCCCTAGTCCTATCTTGACCAAAAATCTAAGAAATTTTCTAAGGTTACAAAACCCAGGGTATTTCAACTTAAAATCCCTTTAGGGTGTCAATATCACTCCAAGAAAATTGAAATAACTTCTAAAATACTCTCAATTCTCAATGGTTAAAATACTTAGGGTTTCTAAGAAGTTGTTCAATTAGAGCTTCCAAGTGAAAAATCCTATCCATAACTCTTGATATTTCAAGCATGTGACTCTACCCCTAAATTTGTTTTACTTAAAACATGAAGCTATAGGATTATTTATGTGGATTTGAACATGGGTTTAAACATGGTTAAGGGTTTTGAAATGAGTATTTCTTAACTATTTTCCCATGATTTATTATGCAATGTTCATTCTTTATACATGGTTCAAACTTGTGGGGGTGCTTGAGCATGGTGAATAAACTAAGGGATTGTAATTTCCCCAAATTTTGTGATTATTGACAATTGAATTGGAAATGACCCCCAACCCAATTTTTTTGGAAGTGGTTTTTAGTATGGATAACTTACATTGAACTAATTTTGGAACTATTGCATGATGTAAAGTGGTTATTAAAACATGATGGATTGATTTAGTGAATATAGGGAGTCGGTGTTCCCCGACCTGTATTAATGAATAAAGAGAGCTATTTTCTAGAGTTAATGGAATTGTAATGGTATGATGATGTTACCTTAAAAGTATAGTTGGTATGACGATAATAATACTATATGGCTAAATGTGTATTATGGTTCAATGAATGAGAATGTGTGATAAATATTTTAATAAAGCTTAAAGAGGGTTATGTAGCAAGTTTGTGAAAGTAGAATTCTCGAGGGACCAATACTAGAAACTGTGTTTATCAGTGTGGGGGTCTAAATGGACTGGGGTTCGAGTCCCCTTGCTTTTGACTGGTGGTTTGAGTCCACTTTACTATATTATTGGGAGGTTTGGTAGGCCCATATTACATTACATGATTGGGTACTTTACTCACCTTTAGTATATAATTGGGAGATTTGAGTTAACTGTGCATATATATAAGATTATTCTTCGATTCTTACGGTTACACATACTAAGGCCCAATCAGAGAGTGAGAGCTCAGGCCTATATAGCCCGTGGGTACTGTTATATTATGGTTAAGCTACATAATCTAGGCTAATGTTTTAAAGTGCATATTAAGCGTTTGAAATACCCTGAGTTTGGGTCCCTTAGAAATTTTTTTAGATTTCTAGGTTCTGTACAACATATGACTGGTGGCTACTAGTCGTATAATAGGGTATGAGTGATATGCCTTGGTTGTATACTGACTAGTATTGGTTGGTGGGTTGGATTAGTTTTTGGAATAAGTACGACTTAGGTTGGTATGAGTTGTATAGTTGGATATGGGTCATTTGGTTTGGGGTTTTCCTTCACTTGATAAGAGACTTAGTAAAATAACTTAGATCTGAGTTTGAGTTGCTCACCATAAGCCGTATGAAGGGTATGAGTAGTACCATAAAGTCGTATAGTGGACTATTTTCAAATCTCTTATGATTCTATTCTACTAAGGTATGGGTCAAGTGTACTATTTGTATGCTTGGGTATGACTTTCTTTGGGTAAATTGTATGTTAGGCAGTGCTGGGTTCAAGAAGAAGGCCTACGATACGAGTGGTGGGTATCACTCATATTGGAGTGTATGATCGGTATGGTATAGTCATACCCTATGATGGATTTTTGTACAGTTTAAGTGGGGGCAATCTAGACATTTTCCCACTTAACCTATTAAGGCCCCATACCTTCTAAACCACTTAGGAGGTTATTTACCCTATTATTCTATCATTCGACACTTAGAAAACTCTCTTAAAAACTCTACAATTCTCTCTAAGGCTCTTGGGTAAAGGAAGGCTAGGGTTTTACTAAGAAGGTCTATTTGAGACTTGCATTGGTGATTTTTCTCAATCAACATCATCATCTAAGGCAATATACTCTTCCCTCATTGTTATTTCCAACTAGAGGCATGATTTATACAACGTTTTCATAGCATGATTATTGTATGGTTTTAGGGTTTTCAAATATGTGTTGGGGTTTTGGTATTAACTATTTGGTTATGGATTTTCCATGAATTAATTATGTTTATATATGCTTTAATGGTGGTTTGGATAATTTGTTGTATGGGAATGGTTAATTGGTGATTGGATTTAGTTTTGGAAACACTGCCCTCAATATGTTTGATAAAATACCTATAATAATGCTTTTACTATATCATTTGACTTTTAATGGAACTATTGGATGGTATGGTTTAGTAATGGAACCCTAAATGGTATAAATGGTTAAATGGTAATGTTTGGCATTCATGATTATTGTTAATTAAAATCCTTGTGGGGGTACATAGGATTCCCCCATGCAAACTTAATAATAAAACACTTGTGGGGTACATGAGAATCCTCCAAGTTTACTTGATAATGCAATCAATGGGTAAATGGGAATCCCTTCACATACAAAGGTTGGCTAAGGACATTTTTGCAAGCTATAATTAGTATGATGATACCACTTCTTAGAGCCTTAGTTGATATTAATGGAATAATGGTTTGGTTGGTTAGAAATATCTTTAATTGGGTAATAATAGCGGGGTGTGATAACTAATTATGAAGGTACGAGTCCAATGGACGGACTTTGGAAACTCATGTTTCTCGACATAAGGGGCTGGTCATAGAAATCATATATGATACTTTAAGGTACAAGGGAATTCTCTAAGTACACTATATATATGTATCATGGAGAGCGAAGGGTACTTAGAAATCCCCTACTCTTATGGTATATCCGGTTTGTGCGGCTGCACACATCGAGGTCCGTTCAGGGGTTACACTGGACCCATATAGACCGTGAGTGGTTTTAGGATGGTTAATCTATACTTAACCAAGTTAATGGTTTTAAAGTCATGCTAAACTAGGTTCCCTTTTCAGACATAGTTATATATATTTGTATGGTTTGTATATGTATGGTTGGTTTACTTAGATTTACTTGATGGAATTATTTTATCCTTAACCTTAGTACTTGTTAGCATTTACTAGCTAACCCATCCTCGGGAGGTTGTATCCCTACATAATATGGGAACTGGCCAATCTACTCCTTCTGCTTAGTGATTGGATTTCGGGATCATCTTAGATGGATTAAAGTGGTGAGCTTCCATATTTTGGAAGGCTCCATTTCATGTTCATCGATGTTTTTACATACTTTATATATTTTATAAATATTGTTTTTGGCTATGGTTAGGGGTATGTCTAAACCAGATATTGGTTTTCTTTTGGTTAGTCTTTTGTGGAACTACTATAGGTTGGTTTGGGCGAGATCGGTATTAGTGTCAGCCTTAATATTGGCATTGGTATTGGGGATGATATAGTTGGACTAAATTTCTCAATGTTCCATCCTTTTATGTTACATTACAGAACTTAGTTTGGTTATGGTTCGATTTTTCCTTATGGTTTTGGTTTGGTTATGGTTATCGATTGGGTTTAGGATGGCTAGGCCCATTTTGGTCAGTCTTTATTATAGACCTATCCTAGATTCTGGATTTGTGCAATTACATGCTATCTTTTTATATATTTAGAATTCATCCTACTTAGGGTATATGTTGGATGGTTAGGTTAGGTATTAAAGGCGGTCTCCAGTCCTGGTTGGACTTAAGATGCCTTTTACGACAAGGCCCTTGGTTAGGTCGTATCAAGTTTGTATTAGTTATTTGGTTTCATGGTCAATTTGGAGTCCATAAAGCTGCGTTGAGTAGAGTCTTTTTTAGGGACGTGTAGTGTGCCACACTCATAACGAAGAGGCTACAAGGCATTTAGGAATGTTTCACTTTTTTGGCATTCCATTTTCAAGCTGCAAGGTCTATGATCTTTTCTAATCCTGGTTTGTTTGCTTTTTATATCATGCCTTAGTGATCTAAGATAGAAGGTAACTCTTTTGTCCCAACTGGGGATAATGTTGAAGGGACACGTACTACTCAGGGGATCCATACTCAGTCTAGGGATCCAGTCCCTGATATTTCTGGAGTTCCACTATTTCTACTAGTCCTCCTCAAGGTGAGGTGAATAATGCAGAATTTTGCTAATTGATTCATGTTATTGCTCAGTTAGTTGTTTCTCAGGCTGAGCAGGATGCATCTGGTGTTCCATTAGTTGACGCCACAAGGATTGGCCAGTTTATAAAGATGAATCCTCCTACTTTTACTGGTGTAGAGGCGTAGGAGGATCCTCAGGGCTTCCTGGATGAAATGGAGAAAATCTTTAGGGTGATGCAGACTAAAAATATAGAAGGGGTGAATTTTACTACTTACCAGCTTAAGGATGTGGTGTACCAATGGTACGAGGACTGGTATAGGATGAGAAGTGATATTGAGGAGTGGACTTTGTAGGATACTTTCTTTAATGCTTTTCTGGACTACTTCTTTCCTCAGGAGTTAAGGGAAGCAAAAATGGAGAAGTTTGTTAATGTAATGTAAGGGAAAATGTCTATCAAGGAATATTCCTTAAAGTTCCATCACTTGTCAAGGTATGCTTCAGATATAGTTTCAGATATGTGGGCAAAGATGAGAAAGTTCACTTCTAGATTATCTCGAGAGTTGATCCTTGAAAGTAAGACTGCATTGCTAATTAAGGATATAGATATTCTAGGTTGATTGTTCACATGTAGTAGGTAGAAGAAAACATAGGAAATAGGCAGAGTTTAGGGAAAGACAGGGTAAGAAGTTCAAGTCATCTGAACAAGGTGGTGCTTAACAGCAAAGTGGTTGGGATAGCGGTAAATGGCTAAAGAAGGAGTGGGGGGAGTTATGGTTCTTTTTTTACAAATAGTGCTCCTTACCCAAAATAGATTGATGAAAGGCGTCAGCAGGGTGGCAATAATTTCTGGGCAGAGGGTGCCCAATTTTAAGCAAGTGGGGCTCAGTCGGCTTCATCAACCCCTTTTTATTCATTTTGTGGTAGGTTGCATGTATGATGAGAGGTGATTTTTCCACTCATTCTCACTAAACATTTGTGCACATTACTTTGTATTGAAAAAATAAATGAGACATATTGGTGATAAAATGTACTAATATTCACTCTTTGCATGCATAGAGTTAAAGATATCAAAAGATGTGGATTGGAGCTGAAAATGATAAAAAGAGAGCAAAAAAGAGTGCAGCTAAAGACCTGAACAACATCAGCCTCAGTTACCATAACCGTGGTCCTCAATTTGTAGATGCGGACAGTCAAGATAGTTAGTACAATGCAGTCGCGGCTCACAATTGCGGTCGTGTAGCTGCGGTGGATGACAGTATTGCGCAATCGCAGCTCAGTAAGAATATGCCAGCAGAAGATCTGTAAAAGCACTTAGACGAATCCCAAATCATATTTAAGAATAAACCATTTCTTTCTTGGGTATTGCTTACCTCATAACTCATTTTGATTTAACAAGAAGAATCCCTGATTGGGCAAGTGTGTAACTACTCTTGGAGGCTTAATTTCTTAGTGATTTTGTGAAGAATGAATGTTTTGGATAATCCTCATAGTATATTTCTCTTTTATTTCTTCATGAGTATCTAAGTAATTTAGACTTGGGATTATGTTGAACTAAAGGGTTATTGTGTGTGGCCAGTTTTCTGCTATGCAAAAAATCCTGCACTTCCAATTTTTGACCTAGCACCACCGAGCACCCATTTCTATGAGAATTAATGAACAATATGGTATAGTTTGCATGCTAAAATGTCATTGATTGATATAACGTGTGCCTAGTGCTTTCAGAACAGCCTCATGGACAAGTATGATCACATCCGATTCATAGCACTCGAGTGCTACAATCACTACTTTAGTGATCTGCCGAGCACAAAGTTGCCCCTGGAAAGAGGAAACTACTTGGAGAATGTGCCAAAGAAACTACCAGCATTTCATGAAAAACTTGAAACCATATAGTGGAAGTGTTTCATCCCAAATCTATGCATTGCAATGATCGAAATGTGCTAAGCTTATGTGTCACTTACCGAAAATGAAAAGTATAGGGAGGACCAAAAGAAGAAAGAGGCCACCATTACTAAGCTTGAGAAAGCCTACTCCTCTTTGGTAGAGTCACATTTAGAACTTCGGATTGAATATGAAAAAAGGGTTACAAGAGAGAAGAAGATGGATGAGTTCTTTATAAAGATGTGGAAAAGGGTAAAGGGTCTATGAAAGGTCTTAAAACCCCAAGATAGACTTCTTTCATATTGGGTGGAGAGTGATGATGAGGCCCCAGCCTAGTGGATTGATCTTAAGGAAAATGTTGATGATGTAGAATCTGAGAATGAAAGCAGCCCTTGATGCGGTTACAGGGAGCACCCTTATCTCTTTTATCCTTGATTATTTATAAAGTGGGGACATTACTGTCCATCCAGTTAGGGGTGTCTCCTTAGTCATTTAATTTGGGCCTGTATTATTGATATTTCTGCATTCTTTTTGGCTCTTTTGGATGATTCTTAGTTTTACGTGGGTTGTAATAGTAGGGCACTCTGATGGTATCTACATTTGCCTGGATTAGTTACTTTGTTCTTAGTTTGCTATTTTAGTTTAAATTTTAATAGACGAGCATTTCCATAGTGATTGGGTTTTAAATTATAGTTGCAGGGAAAGTCTGATTACCCGTGGCATTGAGTCCATAGAATGCAAGGGAAGTCTGAGTATCTGAAGCATTCTCATGCCATGCCATAGTGAAAACTCCATCTTTGTCTTTAGCGGGTAGAACAATTGAACCCTCTTGACAACATTCTCATGCCATGTATGTGAAGTTAATTTTCTTTATCTCATGTGTACTTGTACCATATATAACTTGCCACATTAGTCTCTCAAATCTAAATATTAATCGTGCTTGGTTGGTAAAATGATCATAGGCTATCTTGTGATTTTGGGAGCCCACTTTAGCCTAAAAATCCTACTAATACATAGGAGTTACCCCTAGTCACCCTCTTTAAGCCTTTGGACTTTTCTTTGGCAAATGCATTACAAACTGTGACCCTTCTATTCATCCCCGCTTTAACCATATTCTCCTTGAATTTAAGAATATAAATTAAGGCTAGAAGCCAAAGTTGGGTGGTGGTGGAAACAAAAATAAGTATAGTTGAGCCATGAAGTCATAAGAAGGTGCCTACAAGCTTAAGTAAGTGAGCATTTTGCTTTGAAGAAAGAGAAAATCCATCAAAAGAATGAAATGCATAGATTTTAAATGCATGCAAGAAGAGTGAATAAGAAAAGGCGAAAAACATGTGAGTAAAGCAAAAAGGGGAAATGTAGGCAAATTAGTAAAGGAAAAAGAAGTGGCCCAAATAGAAATGCATGAAAGGATTATGATGTACAAGTTCAAGGAAGGTTTAGCCTTATCGTTCCAAGTAAATGTCCTACCCTATCCTAAGCCTACATTACAAGATCAAAAAGTCTTTTTGTGATTCCTAACCAAGTGTGGTCTATGTAGTGGTTATTGAAAATAGGGGCAAGCCTATGGCATGGTACTTGTTAATAAGGAGAATTTCTTGAGGGAGTGTGGTTGCACCTAAAATTCCACGTTGCATGATTGGTAACTAAGTGTGTGAACTTTTCCTTCCTTATGAGGAGGCATGTGAACTAGTTAGGGTGGTTAATTTTCATCTTCCACATAATGAGATAAATGGAAGCATAATTGTATTCAACATGTGAGTCATTTCTAGAGTGATAGTAGTTGTTACATGGTTGCTTCTCGAAGTCTATTGCATCCTTCACTATTCTATTTTATGATGAGGGGAGTCGTTAAGAGCCTATTTGCCCATGTGTGAAAAGATTTTTGTGGTAGAAATCAACTTTAAGTCATCATGAGCATTAGGTGATAAAATGAGGGCATACAAATGAAATTGTTTCATAATAAGTGATGGTGTTGCTTGAGGACAAGCAAGGTATTAAGTTGGGGTGCTGATGAGGGGTAATTTTTCCACTTATTCTCGCTAAACATTTGTGTACATTACCTTATTTTGAATAAATTAATGAGATATATTGGTGGTAAAATGCACAAATATCCACTCTTTCAGGTATAGAGTTTAGGGGATCAAAAAATGTGGATTGAAGCTGAAAATGATAAAAAGGGAGCATAAAAGAGTGAAACTGAAGATATAGACTACATCAGTCTCAGTTTCCACGACCGCGGTCCTCAATCCGCAATCATGATCAGTCAAGATGGTCAGCACAACATGGTCATGGCACACAACTATTGTCGCATGACTGCGGTCACAGACAGTCTTACGCGATCACGGTTTAGAGGTAATATGCCCAGGTACAGATCCATAAAAGAACTTAGATGAATCCCAAAGAGTATTTAAACAAAAACCCTTTATTCTTTGGTTATTGCTTACCTCATAACTAATTTTGATTGAAGAATAAGAAACCCTAATTGGGCAAATGTGTAACTACTCTTAGAGGATTAATTTTTAGTGATTTTGTGAAGAATGAATATTTTGGATAATTCTCATGATATATTTCTTTTACTTTCTTCATGACTAGCTAAGTAATTTAGTCTTGGAATTATGTTGAACTAAAGTGTAATTGTGTATGGGTGTTGTTGTGTTTGCATGATTGTTAGTTGTTTAATATGCATGCCCTCATTGCTTGAGCTTATTAGTTGGAATTTGATTGGTGAAAACTCCAAATCTCCAAGTGGGTTTGATGGGTGAAAACCCCAAACTCTAAAAACCCTCTGTCATCCTTGAAAGAGGGACTAAGGTGAAACTTGAGGTTACCCATAATATCCTTGAAGGAGTGTTATAGCGGGACAAAGTAATAGTGTTCAATTAAGTCAATGATTTACTACATTTTGTAATCTTAGAGATAAATGTAATTTCAGTGTAATCTATGTCGAAAGAATTATCCTAGAAATAGGGATTCTTGATTGAGGTTTTGGGTGATTATGAATTGTACACTTGTTAGGTGCTCGAAAAAGACAATGGGTGAAATAATTGTGGTTTTGTTGAAACATTGACTACAATGACTTTCAACTTAGCCTATCCTTTGAACGACAATAAAAACTCTTGCCAAACCACTAATAACCCACATACTTTACCTTTAGGTAGACATGATCCCAAGACCCTCTCTATTATTTTAAATTAAAACTCTTATATCCGTGCTTTTTTAGTTGACAAACCATCTCCAAATAAATATCCCCCCATTTTATTTTACATGTCTTGTTTATTATCAATTGGGGTAAAGTAATAACTAGGACAACCATAAGATTTGAAACCTATGATTCTCTCCTTGTGGATTCGACCCCAACTCTAGTTGGGTTGTTTGACAATGACTGCCTTACCCCTAAAATATGGAAGTAAGTTGAGCATTATTATAATGGTACCGTTGCCGGGCAGTGAACTATAGATTTCACTTATGCGGTGTGATTCTTAATTAGGAATACCCGAGGTGATATAATTTGCTTTATTTGTTGTTTTTAAATCTTGTTTTAGGTGATCAGAGTCTTAATGGAACAATGAGTGATAGTGCCATCCATATAGGCCCCTTTGATTCCCCTCTAGATTATAAGGGCCCACTAAATGAAGTGGGGTAAACAAGTGCAATCCACATCCCACCAACTAATAGGAATGGAGTCTTCGATGTGACTTGCTCCAGGCTTCACATGTTGCAAATGAAAGGATTGTATGGAGGTCAAGCCTTTGAGGACCCAAATGTTCATTTGAAGAATTTTGTGGAAGTGTATGTACCATTCAATATAGCACACATTACTTAAGAGTCTATTTAGCTTCACCTATTTCCATTCTCATTAATGGGAGAGGCGGCTTCATGGCTCCGATCACTTCCACCTGGCCCAATTACATCTTGGGATGATCTTACTAAGGTGTTTCTTAATATATATTTCCCATTATAAAAAATGCTTCAAAAGAGGGATGAGATTGTAAATTTTTGACAAATAAATGGAGAACCATTGTTTGAAGCTTGGGAGAGGTTTAATGGTAAGCTAGCTCAATTCCCAAATCATAAAGTCCCGGAGAAAAGGGTTCTCGAGAATTTCTACTGTGCCCTTGATCCATTAAACAAAATAGTGGTAGATAATGCTGTGGGTGGTTCCCTAGTGAATTTGCAATAGCACACAACCTTTTTATCTATCGGAGAAGTGTCTAAGAAAAATCAAGGTTGGCATACCCAAGAAACTAATGCTTCCAAGATTCTTTCTACCACTTCCATGGTCGATAATGAGCAAGGAAAGTGGAATGAAGAAAAAGAGAACATGGCAAAAATGATGACCCAACTCGAACTCTGGACAAAGCATGTTATGGGCGCACCCGAGAAAGCGATCAACACCATAGCATCGAAATCTTATGAAGATGAAAAAAGGTAAAGAAGTTGGATGAGGAAATCCTCTATTTGGCTAACTACCCGGGGGCTTCTGGCCCTGCCTATCAAAGGCAAGGTGGGTATCAAGGTTGGATGGACAGTGATAGGGATAGAGATAGGAGAGATTGGGAACGTGACTATGACCATTATGTTTCTCCTCATGACCGGGCTAAATCCAAAGATTCAAATATCATCGACCCTAAAAAATTTAATACCGAGGATGTATTGACAAGGATCTTGAATAGAGTACAAGGAATGGACAAAACGGTCTGTGAGTTGAAAAGTGAATTTTCTCAACTTTCTCAAATTATGATGTCTCGCTCCTCTTCTATTAACCAATTGGAAACCCAAGTTGAACAAATCTCCACGCAACTAAATTCTAGGCCAAGAGGTCGACTCCTTAGTGACACGACTGCTAATCCAAAGAATGATGCCCAAGTTCTAGCAATTGTCACAAGTAGTGGGAAGATACTTGATGATCCCTTTAGGAGAGATGTGAGTGAGAATTTACTCAAGGATAAATCAAAGGAAGTGATGCCCTAAAAAAAGCAAATAATGAGAAAGAGATCGAGGAAAGTGATGAAGAAGTGGTAGAAGTTAGAAAGCCACAAGTTTATGCAGGGCCAGCCTTATAAGTTCCTTAACCATTCCCTCAACGGTTGCATTAAATATAGGAAGGTGACAAATTAAGGAAATTCATGGCAAAACTTAGCAACCTATCGATAAATATCCCGTTATTTAAGGCAATCCAACAGATATTGGGATACACTAAGTTGATGGTTGAAAAAAAGCTCATTGAAGGTGAAACCATTGAGGTAACCCATGGGTGTAGTGCTATCATGGATATCAAGGTTGTGGAATTCACCATCCCTTGCACAATTGGGACGCATGAGTTTTTAAGAGCTCTATGTGACCTTGGTGCGAGCATCAACTTAATGCCTTTTGTGATCTACAAGAAGCTTGGATTGGATACCCCTACACCAACCTCCATGTTACTTCTCATGGTGGACCGAACCATCAAAAGACCAGTGGGGATTTTGTTTGAGTTCCTTGTCAAAGTGGACAAGTTTATACTCCCGGTGTAATTTATGGTATTGGATTGTGAAATAGACAAAGAGGTACCTATCATCCTTGGACGTCCTTTCTTGTCCATCGGGAGAGCTATTGTTGATCTAGAGATGAGGGAGATGAAGTTTAAGGTACAATAGGATGAAGTCTCTTTCAAAATATGCAAGTCAAAAAAACAAATCGCGGAACTTCACGTATTATCTGTAGTAGATGTTAAAGATGAAAATATGAATGGGGAGGGGTTTGAAGACCCACCTTGAGAATGAAAGAATGAAGACATCGTGCTATGATGATAACTTAGGCTCTAGGTGGGAGGAAACCCACAAATGCCACAAGAGTGGCTCATATCCTTTTTCGTATAATTTTGTGGTATAGATGTTATATTTTACATATGAATAACCCATGCATTTATAACCCTATGGAGTGCATTGGATGATCTTACAAAAGGAAAAGTGTGTAATTCTGCATTGAGAACTAAACTAGGAAAAATTTGTGAAAATTGAGTAAACAGCTGGATAAGGAAATAGGAGAGCAAAACATGCTCTTACTTACCACGATTGCAGTCCCCAAGCATGATCGCGGTGATGCGGGTGTTTGTGATCGCGGCCATCTAACCATGATCGCGACCACTTCAGCAACTTAAACCCTCATTTCCCCTCACACTCCCATTAAATATTATACTCTCTAAGTTGGGAAAATTGCTGGCCAAGTTTGTGAGTTCTCAAACAGCATCCTTGCATCCCTCTTGCATCACAACTCTTATAAGTGTAATGAATCCATATTTTTATATTTGACAATAGAACCTAGAATGCATGATTAAGAGAGGGCCTAAAGTTTTGATTGTTGTGAATTTCATGTTATCATACATGGTTTGGTGTAATGTTAACTTCTTAGATAAGGTGTGCACACAAGTGGACATCTTGCTTAACCAATAATGTCCATCAACTTTAGACAAACAAGATATGCACACCAAGTGTTTGATAATTTGTCCAAATGAATTTTCAATAGGAGAAATTGCATTTTAAAGGGTGCATCTAAACCCTTTCTAGCATTGCTCAATTGTTTTTCCTATACATCTTGACTGTAGATTATGCTCATAACCCAAAAATTTAGAAGAAATCTGAACATGAGAAGCTGGCATGAAACCAGCCTTTGGTACCGCAATCGCGGTTAGTTTACCGCTATCACAGCAACACAATTGAGGTTAAGGTTTGTGATCGTGGTATCCGAGGCCATTTTCCTGCCATGCAAAAAATCTTGTACTTCTAATTTTTAACCTAGCACCACCGAGAATCCATTTCTATGAGAATTAATGAATAATATAGCACAGTTTGCATGCTAAAATATCATTGATTGATATAATGTGTGCCTAGTTCTTTCAAGACAACCTCATGGACAAGTATTATCACATTTGATTAAGGGCACCCGAGTGCCACACTCGCTGCTATAGTGATCTGTAAAGCACAAAGCTACTCCTGAAAAAAGAAATCTGCTTGGAGAATGTGTCGAAGAAACTACTGGCATTTCATGAAAAACTTAAAGCCATAGGGTGGCAATGTTTTGCCTCAGATCCATGCATTGATCTTGTTAAGTCTCTTGGACCAAGACTAAAAGCAACATCTCCATGAACGACTTCACTTTTGAGGCTTGGATATGGTTGTACATCATTTGTAGCTAAGTGTCACCTTGAACCCATATAACAGCAGTCCAAAAATTGCATGCTCAGATGGTTGCTTTTATTCTAGATGAAATCTCACTAGATGTTGGTCAGCTCATGGTCAATGAAATAGATCATTTCAAGAACCAAGGTGATACGTATCTCTTCTTCCCTTCTTTTATTACTAACCTTTATAGAAAAACGGAGGTGGAAGAGTATGCTAGTGATTCATGTGTCCGCCTTAGTGCCCCTATTTACCCCTTGAGGATTCAAGGAGAGAGTACACCTATCAAAAGCAAGAAAAGAGAGATCGACTTGGAAAAGCCAGTATGTAGTGAGCTTGAGCCTTATAGGCAACTCACCACATGACCTTTTGAGGATATTGGATTAAATATTAAAACCATCAAAGAGCTTGTGCCTAGTTTGCCCGAAGGACCGGGAGTGTCCTTCACTACTCATTATTCTTATGAGTCACTTACTGAATATGAGAAGTATAGGGAGGACCAAAAGAAGAAATAGACCACTATTGCTAAGCCTAAGAAAGACTACTCCTCTTTTGAAGATTCACACCGAGACCTTCGAATTAAACATGAAAAAATGGTTACAAGAGAGAAGAAGAGGAATGAGTTCTTTATCAAGTTGTAGAAAAAGGTGAAGGTTCTATGAAAGGTCATAAAATCCCTAGATAGACCTCCTTCATCTTAGGTAGAGAGTGATGATGAGGCCCCAGTTGAGTGGACTGATTTTGAGAAAAATTATGATGATGCAGAATCTAAGAGTGAAAGAAGCCCTTGATGCGGTTATAGGGAGCACCCATATCTCTTTTATCCTTAATTATTTATGCAGTAGGGACACTGCTGTATTTCCAGTTGTGGGTGTCTCCTTAGTCATTTAATTTGGGCCTATATTATGGATATTTCTACAAACTTTTTTGCTCTTTTGGATGATTCTTAGTTTTACCTGGATTGTAATATTAGGGCACTCTAATGGTGTCTACATTCGTATGGATTAGTTACTTTGTTCTTATTTTTCTATTTTAGTTTAAATTTTAATAGATGAGCCTTTCCATAGTGATTGGGTTTCCATCTATAGGTGCAAGGGAAGTCCGAGGACTCATGGCACGGCACCATAGGATGCAAGAGAAGTCTGAGTACCTGTAGCATTGATGATCTGGGATTGCATCAATATCCATTAGTGAAGTCTGAGTAACCATATGGTGGGTCGCCCGTACTATGATTAGAAAAGTGAGATGATAGCTTGGCTGGTTGCCATGATTAGCAAATTATGTGTGGTTCAGATACAAAAGTAAACAACCCCCTCCGTCAGAAAATTTTGCAAAAATTCGAAGGCATGGACGTGAGAAACTTTGTGACAAAATAGTGAATATTCCATATTTGTCTAGAGCGGGTAGAACAATTGAACCCCTTAACAACATTTGCATGCCATGTGTGTGAGGTTAATTTTCTTTATCTCGTGTGTACTTGTACCATCTAGAACTTGACCCTTTGGTCTTTCAAAGATAAATTTTGATTGTTCTTGGTTGCCGAAATAATCATAGGCTATCTTGTGATTTTGGGAGCACACTTTAGCCTAAAAATCTTACCAATACATAGGAGTTACCCCTAGTCACCATCTTTGATCCTTAGGAATTTTCTTTGGCAAACTCATTACAAGTCATGACCCTTCTATTTATCCCCTCTTGAACGCCATCCTCCTTGAACTTAAGAATATAAATTGAGGCTAAAAGTCTAAGTTGGTGGTGGTGGAAAGAGAAAGAAGTATAGTTGAGCCACGAATTCGTAAAAAGGTTCCTACAAGCATACACAAGCGAGCATTTTGATTTAAAGAAAGAGAAAACCTATTAAAAGAATGAAATGCATAGATTTTAAATGCATGCAAGAAGAGTGAAGAAAAAAAGGCAAAGAATATGTGAGTAAAGTAAAAAAGGGAAAAGTTGGCAAATTAGAAAAAGGAAAAAGAAGTGGCCCAAATAGCAATGCATGAAAGGATTATGATGTAGAAGTTCAAGGAGGATGTAGCCTTATCGTCCCAAGTTAATGCCTACCCTATCCTAAACCTACATTACAACCTCAGAAAGATCTTTTGTGATTCCCAACCAAGTGTGTTCATTATAGTGGTGATTGAAAATAGGGGCAAGCCTACGGTATGGTACTTGTTAACATGGAGAATTTCTTGAGGGAGTGAGTGTTTGCACCGAAAAATTCCTTATTGCATGATTGATAACTAGTGTGTGAATTTTTCCTTTCTTTTGAGAAGTCATGTGAACTAGTTAGGGTTGGTGATTTTATCATCTTCCACACAATGAGATAAATGGAAGCATAGCATGATTGTAGTTAATATGTGAGTCATTTCTAGAGTGATGGTATTTATTGCATGGTTTCTCCCCGAAGTCTATTACATCCTTCACTATTCTATTTTATGATGATGGGAGTCATTAAGAGACTATTTTCCCATGTATGAAAAGCTATTTGTGGTAGAAATCAAGTTAAGTCATCAAAATCATAGGGCGATAGAATGAGCACATACATATGAAATTGTTACATAATAAGAGGTGGTGTTTCTTGAAGACAAGCAAGGTTTTATGTTGAGGATACTGATGAGGGGTGATTTTTCCTCTTGATAATGCTCAAATTAGACTCTTGAATGCGTGTAAGCGATCATTGTCAATATAAAACCCAACTAGGTTAGGGTCGAATCCCACAGGGAAGATGGTGTGAACTCAAGTCGTTTACGATTTAGTTCACTAATAGTTTAACGTTTCCTGAAATGGGGTTTGAAGTTTCACAAATAATTGTTTGTCACTTTAATTTCAATGTTGGTTATCAAGATTTTATGAAATAACCAGAATTATGTTCATTAGGGCTTACGGTACATGACAGATGCTAAAGGTGACTCAAGATTCTCACGGTGGTTAGGATAACAAGCTAGCTTTATTGATGATATGCCCAAATGTCTCTCGACCTATTTAAGTGTCTAGTTTTCTAATCTTCTCGAACTTAGGGAATCGCTATTCACTGCCCAGATTTTACCTCAGGTTAATCAACCTTGTTACAACACTGATTATTAAACAAGTATTTTCGAGCCCCTGTTGATAATTCACTTCCTACTGTATACGGTTTATTTCTCAAGAAAATCAAAGTAGGTGTGTCTACTATTTACAACCAACAGACGTTAATTAAAATCTCAGAATTATCAAGAAATCTAAACACCTATTAAATCTTGAGTGTTTAGCACATCATCATGACCTAACCCTAGATCCTATAATTCAGGTTAACGGAGTTTAGCCACTCATGATGCAAAGAACGAAACACATAATTGAATTCATAATTGAGAAAATTAACTTGCAGAGATGTATAATAATTAGTGACTCATAGATTAGACACGAGGGAAAATCCACAAAATAGTTGTATTGTTCGAATCCAAAAAGATAGAGAAAGAATATCGGAAAATAATCTCCAAGACTCAAAGTATCAAACTCTCTTTAGACTAATGATGATGATGAATGAATGAATGACTTAGAAAACCCTAAAACAAAGCTTTAAATAGTTCAACCTAAATAAGGAAATAAAATTAAAGTTGCAGATTTTTGTCGGAATAGACGACGACAACATCCGTGACAGCTTGTCAGGAGTCTGATGACTTATCACTGATGTCATCATGTCCTCTGCACTTTTGTCTTCCGCTGTCTAAGGCTGACGACGACATTGATGCCTTATCACCATCCCGACAGCTTATCACGAACGTCATCACAAAAATGTCATCAACTCCCATTCTCTGTTTAAGGCTGACGGCATCCTTAACAGCTGATCACCAGACTGACGACTTATCATGAACGTCATCAGCCACACTTGTCCTTTATTTTGCATCATTTTTCAGACTTTTTTCTTTCATTATTTTTGTTCTCCTACATCTCAACATTTACTGCAAAAATCAAAGCAAACTAATCAAAAACAACAAAAGCTTCTCAAGACCTTACAATTATTTAGAGTTAAAAGCCTCAAATGTGTTAGCATAGGCTCACACATCAACACCCTCAATTTAAACAATTGCTTGTCCTCAAGCAACCATAACATAACTAAGAGAATACCAAGTACAATTTGACAGCTAACTACTCAAACTAGTTCAGAATACATTCACCATCTCCAAGGTCAAACAATTTTAAACCTTACTGATGATGTTTTGAAAAACAACCATACAACTCACAAGAATCAAGATACGACAAAAATTCACCAATAACAACCATGACATACCAAGATCACACTTATCTGAATAGTTCAGTGACTAGGAACATACACAGTGTGCCCTCACAACAAAGAAATCCTTTTTTCACTCATATCAGAATTCAAATACGTAAACAGAGGGATAAAACAAGACTCACTCTCAGAATGAAGTTCCAAACACTGCATATCAAATGCCATAGGCTTTCCCTAATAGTCAGTACCCAAGTTTTAGACAGGTCAGTTAGGATCACTATAGGTCTTTTCTTAAGCTTGTAATGTAGGCCAGGGGCTAGTATGATATTAATGGGTATTTTAGAGTGACTACGCCTCCTTGACACTGCACTAAACTCTTGGGGTTTCAACCCTCAACCTTATTTTCTTCTTCTCTTTTATTGATCACACATGATCAAGATGTATGTGGTCTTTTAAGTTATCACATTATTTTTTTATCTTCTTTTACACAGCTTTCTCATTTCTTATTCCTTTTTCACCGCACCCAACTTTTTATTCTTTTCTTTTATTCTTCCTTTCTTCATACTTAATTTGTATCACGTACCCCTATAATAGCCACCCTCAACTTAGGCTGTTTGAATAAGTCAAGGTGCACAGTGTCTAAGGAGGACCAGGGCAAAAACAGATTCATTGTGATGTAAATGGGAAGGTGAGAGGTGTCGTAGAAATAAATAGGCTAATTAGGCTCTAGCGGAGATCAAGGAATATTATTCACATTAGGAAGGTCATTTAGGGTAAATATGGACTAATTATAAAAAACGGCCTATGATTCCTAAATCCTATCCTATGACCATGGCAAGACTAACCGGGCAAGTTCTAAATTCAACACACAACGGGAACTGAGTAAGACTTTACATACACATGACATAAAAGTATCTTGCATATCACTACTTATCCAGTTCATGTACTTGTTTGACAAAGGTTATTCAGTTGCCAGACTAATGCACCAAAAAGATGCACTGTTGTCACAAATGGATGCAATTCACAAAGTAGACAATATATCAGACCATTGGAGAGGTACTCAAAAATCACAAAAAAAGCTAACTGCCTCAAGTACTTGTATTACTCCTAATTATCAACAAAATATGCTACAACAACAACCTACCCTGCACCTTCAACTTAAAACAATTTCTTATCCTTAAGCAACCAAAATATAACTAAGTGAATACAACATACATTCGACAGTCAAAATATAACCAAAATATAACCAATTTTTTTTCTTTTTTATCTTTTTTATTTTTGAAAAGCAATAATTGTTTCTTCAATTCAATCAATAAATAACTCCGCAAAAAGCAATAGTAATCTCTCACAAGTTAATGGTGAAAGTGTATCCAAAACTAGAGAGAGAAATACTAAAGTTCATGAAGTTTAAGATGTCTCAGATTTCTCTCTTCCTTGAATGAAACCCTAAAAACTGCTATTTATAGCTGTAACTTAAGGGAAATTTGGAATTAAAATTTTCAAAATTCGTCCTTAGATGACTCAAACTCTTAAGGAAAGCCTAGACTTGTCCTTAAATACTTAGGCTAATCATGGAAACAAAATCACAGGATACATCTTTTTCTCGGAATAGACGACGACATGCGTGATGCCTTATCAGGGTTCTGATGACTTATCAGGAATGTCGTCAGATCCTCTTCAATTTTGAAATTCTCTGCTTTAGGCTGACGATGAAACTTGATGGCTTATCAAAACATTGATGACTGATCACCAATGTCGTCTCGGATTCCAACTGAAGTCCATTCTCTATATAAGGTTAACGATGCTCTTTATAGCTTATCAAATTTGTGACGACATATTAGGGGATGTCGTCATACTTCTGCTCCAACTTCATCACACTACCTCTAGCTGATGATGGACCTGATAACTTATCACTAAGTTGACGACTTAACACAAAAGTCGTCAACTGCTTTTTTGCAATTTCTTGGCTATTTGTTCCATATTCACCTCTTTTTGTCCTTATTATCTTAGGTTCTCTTGCATCTTGCCTTTCACTGTAATATCAAATAAATATCATTAAAAATAACAATAGTTACTTAAGAACTTATAATTATTCTGAGTTAAAAGTCTTAAACATGCTAACAAAATGCTAGCACATCAGCACACCCTCAACTTAAAACAATTGCTTGTACTCAAGAAACCAAATTATAACTAAGAGAATCTTGTGCCATTTGGCTGAAACTACATTCTTGAATGGGTGTAAGCATTCAATGTCAATATAAAACCCAACTAGGTTAGGGTTATATTCCACAGGGAATATGGTGTGAAATCAAGTCATTTGCGATTTAATTCACTGATAGTTTAACGTTTCCTGAAATAGGGCTCGAAGTTTCACAAATAATTGTTTTTCACTTTAATTTAGATGTTTGTAATCAATATTTTATGAAATAACTAGAATTATATTCACTAGGGCTTACAGTACATGACAGATGCTAAAGGTGAATCAAGATTCTTACGATGATTAGGATAACAAGCTATTTTTTTTCGATGATATGCTCAAATGTCTCTCGACCTAATTAAGCATCTAATTTCCTAATCCTCTCGGACTTATGGAATCGCTATTCACTGCCCAAATTTTACCTCAGGTTAATCAACCTTGTTACAGCGCTGATTATTAAACGAAGTATTTTCGAGTCCTAGTTGATAATTCACTTCCTACTGTATATGATTTCTTTATCAACCAAATCAAAGTAGGTGTGTCTACTATTTGCAACCAACATACGTTAATTAAAATCTCAAAATTATCAAGAAATCCTAATACCTATTAAATCTTCAGTGTTTAGCACATCATCATGACGTAACCCTAGATCCCATAATTTAGGTTAACGGAGTTTAGCCACTCATGATGCAAAGAACGAAACACATAATTGAATTCATAATTGAGAAAATTAACTTGCAGAGATGAATAATAATTAGTGACTCGTAGATTAGATCACGAGGGAAAATCCCCAAAATAGTTGTACTGTTCGAATCCAAAAAGATAGAGAAAGAAATATAGAAAATTAATCTCCAAGACTTAAAGTATTGAACTCTCTTTAGAATAATGATGATGATGAATGAATGGATGCCTTAGAAAACCCTAAAACAAAGATTTAAATAGTTCAACCTAAATAAAGTTTCAACTTTTTCTTGGAATAGACGACGACATCTGTGATAGCTTGTCAGGAGTCTGATGACTTATCATTGATGTCGTCAGCTCCTCTGCACTTTTGTCTTTTGCTGTCTAAGGCTGACGATGACATTGACGCCTTATCACCAACCTGACGGCTTATCACGAATGTCATCACAAAAATGTCTTCAACTCCCATTCTCTGTTTAAGGCTGACGACATCCTTGACAGCTTATCACTAGGCTGATGACTTATCATGAATGTCGTCAACCATAATTGTCCTTTATTTTGCTTCATATTTCAGCCTTTTTGCTTCCATTATTTTTGGTTCACTTACATCTCAACATTTATGCAAAAATCAAAGTAAACTAATCAAAAACAACTAAAGTTTCTCAAGACCTTACAATTATTTATACTTAAAAGCCTCAAATGTGTTAGCGTAGGATCACACATCAACACCCTCAACTTAAGTAATTGCTTGTCCTCAAGAAACCATAACATAACTAAGAGAATACAAAGTACAATTTGGCAGCTAACTAGTCATACTAGTTCAAAATACATTCACCATCTCCAAGGTCAGTCAATTTTAAAGCTCACTGTTGATGTTTTGAAAAACAACCATGCAACTTACAAGAATCAAGATACAGCAAAAATTCAGTAATAACATGCCATACCAAGATCACATTTATATGAACAAGTCAATAACTAGCAACATACACATTGTGCCCTCACAACAAAGAAATCCCTTTTTCACTCATATGAGAATTCAAATACATAAATAGAGGGATAAGACAAGACTCACTCTCAGAATGAAGTTCCAAACACTGCATGTCAAATGCCATAGGCATTCCCTTGTAGTCAGTACCTAAGTTTTTAGACAGGTTAGTTAGGATCACTATTGGGATTTTCTTAAGCTTGTAACATAGGCCAGGGGCTGGTATGATATTCATGGGTATTTTAGAGTGACTATGCCTCCTTGACACTACACTAAACTCTCGGGGTTTAAACTCTCAACCTTCTTTTCTTCCTCTCTTTTATTGATCATACATGCTCAAGATGGATACGGTCTTTTCGATTATCATATTATTTTTTTATCATCTTTTACATAGCTTTCTCATTTCTTATTCCTTTTTTACCGCACCCAAATTTTTATTCTTTTCTTTTATTCTTTCTCCCTTCATAATTATTTTGTATCACGCACCCCTATGATAGCTACCCTCAACTTAGGCTGTTTGCCTAAGTCAAGGTGCATAGTATCCAAGGAGGACCAGGGCCAAAACAGGTTCACTGCAATATAAAAAGAAAGGTGAGATGTGTCATAGAAAGAAATAGGCTAATTAGGCTCTAGCAGGGATCAAGGGATATTATTCACATTGGGAAGGTCATTTAGGCTAAAAGTGGACTAATCATAAAAAATGGCCTATGATCTTTTCCTAACTCTTATCCTATGACCATAGTAAGACAAACCGGGCAAGTTTTAGATTCAACACACAACGGGAATTAAGTAAGACCTTATACACATATAGCATACAAGTATCTTGCATATCACTACTTATCTGGTTCATGTACTTGTTTAAAAAAGGTTATTTAATTGCCAGACTAATGCCACAAAAAATGCATTGTGGTCACAAATGGATGCAATTCACATAGTAGACAATATATCAGACCAATAGAGATGTACTCAAAAGTCACAAAACAAGCTAATTGCCTCAAGTACTTGTATTACTCCTAATTATCTACAAAATATGCTATAACAACAACCTACTCTACACCCTCAACTTAAAATAATTTCTTGTCCTCAAGCAACCAAAATATAACTAAGAGAATACAAAGTACATTCGAGCCTGGGTATACCTGAAGGCAATCAAGCATATGGATCCTAGGTCTTCGACCCTATTATTGCATCATCTATTGTCTTCTCTTCATCGGGCACATCTGGCTTTGCAGTACCTGGAGCCCTGCTAAATGAGGCACCTGTAACCCTAGCTCAACTGGCTGCCTCCCATTTCTCGTTATCAACTAAGGACTCAATTAATTCCCATTTTAGCTCCTCCTTCGCCTTCTTCTTTGTTGCCCTCTTCTCTGCTTTTTTCTCTTCATCATTGTCGGGCCTCTCTTTCTTTCCCTTACCTTTCTTCTTTCTTTTCTTCTTTTTTTCTTTGGTGAGTCTCCAGTGAGGTCAAGCATTGGAATTTTTTCCTCAGATTCACACATAGCCTTACCTGTTAGCATCATAAATTGGTGTTGCTATAATACCCCAACATCTGCCTTTACCTTGTCCAATGCCTCTCTGAATCTAGCAAGATCAGACCCTGATATTTTTTTTGGCCTTTCATCAAATTATTTCTGTAAATCTACAACCCACTCAAGCAAAGTCACAAAAGGATCAAGGGCAGCTTGATTCTCTTTTCCACTGCAGCAGCAAACTGTTTGGAAAAAGTATGTAGCTGTGCCTTACACTACTTGGATTGTTTAGCCACTTTTAAGATATCGACCGGATGAAATACAAAACCTGCTGCTACTATAGGAACTGAAGGGCTGGCTTCAGTCATAGGCCCTAATCCTACTTGTGCTGAAGAAGTTGGCTGCACAGCCTCAGAAGCTTGCACTTCCACATGAGGTGCTGCACTGACATCTATAACTGGAGGGTCTGCTACTCTCTCTGCACCTCTATCAAGTCTTAATCCTGGCTGATTTTCATCATACCATATGGGGCTATGAGTTTTTTGAGAAGGAATTCCATCATCAAACCTTGAAATCTTGGCATATTAACAACAGTCACAACTCTATGATAAAATAAGGGAAAGGGTAAGCAGTGTTGGTTATCGACATTCTAATCTTTATCTTATCAGCAATGATTTTCCCAAAATTTAAGGAAAGGTTCTGCACCATTCTCACCACTAGAATAGCTCGGTCATCACCTAGAATGTTGTCTCCATTAGTGGGCATCAGCCAGCTACGCATTATACCCCACCAAAACTTTGCCTCTTGAGTCAAAAAGGACTTACAGATTCTTTGATTTGGGTTTGTTAATCATGCTGGTTCTCCTAGAGGAAAGAAATTAAAACTAGCAGAAATTTAAAAAGGTTCCTGTACTGGACCGGGTCAGATTTGATTTAAACTAGGCCCAGAATTTATCTTTTATGGCTTTGGGCTGATGACAACTTGTGACGGCTTATCATAAGTGTGATAGCCTATCACAAAAGTCATGACCCCTAAGCAGAGGTTGCTTCAAGTTTGGCCTATCTGGCGATGTTTCTGATAGCTTATCACAGTTGTGACAACTTATCAGAGATGTCGTCATGGCCTTTCAGCTGACCTTCTCATTTTTAACCTTCTCTATACTAAATCCTAATGATAAAAATAAAAACACTTGCTTAAACATAAAAACTTTGGGTTGCCTCCCAATAGCACATGATTTACTCTCGTGGCACGACTTTGTTGTTTGGACTACTCAGACTTTGCCAAGACAACCTGTTGATACCCCTTTACCATCATCATAGAAGACATCAACGATTGATAAAACACTCATCTCATGTTGTTGTGTCATGGATGAGTGTATTTTCAAGCGTGTTTCTTTGTCGTTGAACCTGAACTTTAGCTCGTTCAACTCCATGTTTACTAGCACTCTCCCAGTTCTACGTAATGGCCTACCCAAGATGATCGGCACTTCAAAATCCACTTCACAATATAGGACCACAAAATCATCAGGCAGAACAAAATCGTCTACCTTTACCAAAACATCGTGTAGTATGCCTACAGGCCTCTTCATTGATCTATCTGCCATTACCAACCGCATATTTGTTGGGGTAGGATCCCCAAACCCAATTTTTTGTACATAGCCAGTGGTATTAAATTTATATTGGCTCCTAGATCACATAGTGATTTTGTGAACTTTAGGGGGCCAATAGTATATGGGATGGTACACTCTCCCGGATCTCCTTTTTCTACACTAAAGACCTTATAGAGATAGTGCCGCAATGAAGAAGATTGTCCTTCGGCTCATGGCTAACCTTTCGTTTCTTGGTTACAAAGTCTTTCATGAACTTCACATAGCCTGACATTTGCTCAAGTGCCTCAACCAAAGGTACATTAAGCTTTAATTGCTTGAGCATGGCCATGAATTTGCTGAATTTTGCATCATCAGCCTTTCTCTTTAATCATTGAGGAAAGGGAGGTGGTGGTATTGGGATAGATTTCAACAACACTTCTTCTTCCTTCTCTTTTTCTTTCTCCAAAGTATCAACAAAACTATCCAAATTCTCAGACTCCAATGGTTTTCTTTCTTCCAATTCATCAACAACCATGTCACCATATATAAATTTGCCCACAGAAGGGCCAGGTAGGATCTTAACACTCCTAGTGGTAATTGCCATACATGAGCCATCCTTCCACAGATTCTGAACTGTATTACTAGGTAAAGTACCACTTTCTCTATGGTTCAGTATTGTGGAAAGTTGGCTCATCTGCTGCTTTAACTGCTTGATAAAAGTGGAGTGTAAACTAACTAACTGACTTAGGGTAGAGAATTCAGTCTTCATAGTAGTTACCCCCGAGCTGGTAGCCTCAACTCCCTTCAACAATTTTTTCATTATGTCCTCCATGGACATCTTGCCAGATCTAGTTGGTGCAACGTCCCGACTTTCAGGAGAAACATACAAACCACTCCTATCATTATTGATTCTCCAGTTTCCTTGCTCCCTATCTTTATAATCAGGCTTGTCATAAAAGTTCCGATCTTGATTCCCTTGGCTATTTCCTCAGAAACCCATCTGATTATTAACATAATTTGCTTCCTCATCTGCATTAATAGCAACAGTGCACTGAGATTCCACAGCTTTAACCTTTTCAGTCTTTCCTGACAGCAAGTGCTTGGTCAGCAAGTCCATCTGAGTCTTTAAGTGGGTCATGTCTTGGTCCCACTCCTCATCCCTTCTGCGCTGCTCCATAGTCATACCACCAAAAAAAGTTTGGCTAGCTACCACAGAATCCTTGGTATGCCATGCTTGACTCTGTTTGGTCATTCTATTTAGTATGTCTGAAGCATCTTGAAAAGAAAGGTCAATAAACAAACCACCTGCATCATTATCTACAATTGGCTTTGTCACAGAGTTAAAAGCTCTGTACAAATTCTCCATCAAGTACAAGTCCATTATGTTGTGGTTCAGACATTATGCCATCTTCTTCTTGAATCTCTTCTAAGTTTCATGCAATGCTTCAGTCAGGAGCTGGCTGAAGTTACTGATTTCGTCCCTCAACTGAATCCTCTTGGAAGGTGGAAAGAACCATTCTAGGAATGCCTCTTTCAACTATCTCTAGTTGGTTATAGAATCGGGCTCCAGCTTATTTAGCCATATTGTTGTCTCCCCAGACAAAGATAATAGAAGCAATCTCAATTGGATCGCATTCTGGATCACACCCGAATTATCAAAACATTTGCAAATGGTGATAAAGTTCACCAAGTGCATGTTCGGATCATCACCAAGCAAGCCTCCAAACAACCCCTCCAGATTCAAGAGTTGAATTATAGTACTTGTTATGCTGAATTTTGCACCATGTGCCAACGGTTGAGGAATGATAACACCCATTGCACCTGCTCTGTCCATTTCTTCATCATTATCATCAACCTCTTAATGGACAGGCTATTGACCATACCTTTCTCTGAGTTGACCATTTCGGTCAAAATTTTACTGTACTGGTGCAACAATTTACTCAGCTCGTCTTAGGTTTTGAGGATTCCAAAATTCCTCATCACCCAAGTCTTCATCATCATGGTTTGGGTGACGTACTTGTTGACCCTGGTTCTGTATGTTCACCAGAGCCCTGGCCAAGGCTGCCAGTCTGTCAGCCTCTTGCTATTCAGCCATTCTCTCGATCAGCTGAGGTTCCAGATTAATTGGTAATAATGGTTCTCTAGAACTTTTTGTTTTTGGCATAAACAACAAGGAACCTGTAATAAACAAAAACAACAAATAAACATAAATCTAAGAAACCTAACTAATAGTCAATTAGCGAACACAACTTTTAGTTTTCAACCGTATTCCCCAGCAACGGGGCCATTTTTGATAACGCTCAAACTACACTCTTGAATGGGTGTAAGCGATCATTATCAATATAAAACCCAGCTAGGTTGGGGTCGAATCCCACAGAGAATATGGTGTGAACTCACGTCGTTTGTGATTTAATTCACTGATAGTTTAACATTTCCTGAAATAGGGGTTTAAGTTTCACAAATGATTGTCTATGACTTTAATTTCGATGTTTGTAACTAAGATTTTATGAAAGAACCAAAATTATGTCCACAAGGGCTTACGGTACATAACAAATGCTAAAGGTGACTCAAGATTCTCACTGTGGTTAGGATAACAAGCTATCTTTATCGATGATATGCTAAAATATCACTCAACCTATTTACGCATCTAATTTCCAAATCCTCTCGGACTTAGGAAATCACTATTCATTGCTTAGATTTTAGCTCATGTTAAGCAACCTTGTTACAATGCTGATTATTAAACGAAGTATTTTCGAGTCCCTGTTGATCATTCACTTCCTACTGTATGTGATTTCTTTCTCAAGCAAATCAAAGTAGGTGTGTCTACTGTTTACAACCAACAGACGTTAATTAAAATCTCAAAATTATCAAGAAATCGTAACACCTATTAAATCTTCAGTGTTTAGCACATCATCATGACCTAACCCTAGATCCCATAATTCAGGTTGACAGAGTTTAGCCACTCATGATGCAAAGAACGAAACACATAATTAAATTTATAATTGAGAAGATTAACTTACAGGGATGAATAATAATTAGTGAATCGTAGATTAGATCACAAAGGAAAATTCCCAAAATAGTTGTATTGTTCTAATCCAAAAAAAAAATAGAGAAAGAAAGATTGGAAAACATTCTTCAAGACTCAAAGTATCGAAATCTCTTTTCTGAACAATGATGCTGATGAATGAATGAATAATTTTTCAAAAACCATAAAACAAAGCATTAAATATTTCAATATAAATAAGGAAACAAAATTAAAGTTGCTGCTTTTTCTCGAAATAGACGATGACATCCATGACAGCTTATCAGGAGTTTGACGGCTTATCACGGTGGTCGTCAGCTCCTCTGTACTTTTGGCTTCTACTGTCTAATGCTGACGACGACATTGACGCCTTATCACTAACCTGATGGTTTATCACTGATATCGTCAACTCCTCTATAATTTTGGCTCTTGCTGCCTAAGGCTGACGACGACGTTGATGCCTTATCATCAACCTGACGGCTTATCACGAACGTCTTCACAAAAATGCCTACAACTCACATTCTCTGTTTAAGGCTGACGGCATCCTGACATCTTATCACCAGGCTGATGACTTATCATGAACGTCGTCAGCCACTCTTGTCCTTTATTTTGCTTCACTTTTAAGCCTTTTTGCTTCCATTATTTTTTGTTCTCCCACATCTCAATATTTACTGCAAAAATCAAAGTAAACTAATAAAAAACAACTAAAGTTGCTCAAGATCTTATAATTATTTAGAGTTAAATCCTCAATGTGTTAGCATAGGCTCACATATCAATAATGGAGTCTTGAACAATGGTTGCTCCATTGTTGAATTGAAATTGAACACAATTCCAACACACACATACACACCCAAATGGGTCATATTCAACACACTCAATTTAATTACATCAATTTGATTCAATTTCAACACACACACCTCAAATGAATCATCTTCAATTCCATCAGCCACTAACTAAGGGGAAAAATCAAAAAAGAAAATCCACCAAGAGAGGGGAAAAAATTATTCATCGAAACTAGAAACAAATTTGAATAATTCTTGAAGAAAGTTTTCAATTGGAAACTTTGAATAATTTCAAATTCAAATTCAATTTCATACTTGAATTCAAATTCAATTTCCAGTTTTCAATTTCTAGTTTCATTGCGTTCAATGTGCCACAGGTTGTGTTCAAAAGTTGAAAATTGAAATTTGAATTTGAATTTCTAGTTTTTGGCCTTGAAATTTGTAATTGACTCAATGAAATCATTTGAAATTTGATTTGTAGAAGTAATTTGAGTTGTGGAATCATTAATATGGTTATAATGACGAAAAAAATATTGAAAAGTGATAAAATGGAGAATACAAAGCGCGTGTACTACACTTCCGACGTCAAAATTGGGTATAACTTTGCGGGGGACAATTAATTCTACTTTAAAAAAGTCCGGGAGGGGGGGGGGGAGGGGATTAATTCCACTTTAAAAAGTATAGGTGTGTAATAGGACCCCCGCAAAATTCAATATGCTCAACTGGTAATTTGGTCAAACTTCAAGTATTTTTGTGAGTATTCTCCCAAGAAAAAATTGTAAGAAGTTTATATAAAAAAAATACTTGAATCATCTTTTAATATCCCCTTTACAAATTTTACTTTACTAATTTATTTTACGTGTTCTGCACATGTCTCTCATGTCAATCAATAAAACACTATATAAAAATAAAATTATTTTAAAATATTAATGTTAAAATAAACGATATTGTTTGACTATGTAATTTATTAGTATTCAAACATTAAATATTGTTTCTACACTTTTGAACTTTGAAGCTCATTTTTCAATTTTGTGACCACATCTAATAGTAGTAGAGTCTATCATTTGATAAAAATGATAAATATTTCTGAAAATTGAAATCAAAATGTATGATGACTTTTTATTTTAGATAAGCATGATTATTGTACAAGAAATATTAACTTGAATATATTATATGCATAAAAATGTAATAAAACTTTAGGACCAATATGAATGAGAATATTATTTAGAAAAAAAAATGCCTTCAAACTCATTCTTAGCAGGCACAAATCTCAATCACATGACTAGAATCTTCTTTCATTTGCACGACAATATTGAAGAACTGTTCAATATCCACTTATATAAGCTATTCATATATTGTTTGAAGAAGGTAGGATTTGCAAAGACAACAAAGAATAAAACTCAACTTTGAAACACAGAAATCACAAAAAATTGGTCTTTTCCTTCCACCTCGGACACATATGTTGACACAAAACTAAAAAAAAAGTTGATATTTCGAACAACTCTAATAAAGAAAAAAAAGCAAGAATTTAGCTCTGAACTAAAATTTTGTAACGGGGAAAATACTCCTTAACCGAAAGAGAGTTGAAAGTGACAAATGATTAAAAATTTTGGTCTTCATTAAAATATTTTAAAATAGGCAACTTAAAATTGTCATTTACTACTACCTTTCTAATATTTTAAGTATGTAAGAACTTCTACTAATATTTAGAAGTTTAAAAGGCAAGTAAGATTATACTTACAGATTTTTTTCTTATTTTAAAGTAACTATAACTCAGCTGATTAGACACTAATACTCACATCCTCACATTCAAACTTCCTATCTTTTAATTCATAGCAATGTCTGATTGAAGTTTATCCGAACTGGAAAGCAAAATCATACTTAACTAAACTAATTTGAAGCTATTAGTTGAGTAACGCTATCGGCGGATTGTAATTAAGGTGGTAGTTTAAGATATTTTAGCTTTACCAGTACTATATTAAAGTTGCCAGTTTTTGCTTAAACAAGGTTGTTAGTTTTTTTCCTTCACAGCCTTCACTACTTGAGTTTTTTTAAAAAACTTTTAAGACTATTATTTCATTCTTTCGTTCATATTAAAACTGATACAATGGCTATTAAAAGATGTTACCAATTATACATGCTTTTGGAACTAGAAAATGTACTCAAAATTTCTCATCTCCCCTTGGATGGCGATGGGGCAGGTGCGGAGCAAAGACTCGTGAACCTGCAAACACTTCAATCCTTTTTTTACAATCCGCCTAGCATAAATCCTTTTTTTCGTAAATTCAAAATTGATTTTATAGATCACTTATTTATTGAAAGCTAATAAAAGGATTTTAGAGGAAAATTACACCATTGTCGGGGATATGACAAGTGGAAATTGTCATCAATAAATCCACCCAGCATTTTTAATTTGTTTTTCTCTTTTATCTAATTTGCTATGTTCTTATTAATTTTTTATCAATTTTTTTTTAAAAAATACCAACTGCTACCACTAAAATATTTTTTAAGTTCAGAAATATGACTGATTTTATTTCACAACTACTACAATCAAAGTGCCGTTAAGAGTTATTTTATCACTGACACAATTCGAGACTGCCTCCTAGTCGTTACACGGTGCTTAGACTCACAAGTGACCCAAGCTAACTCATGATCTGGTATGACACTAAGAATACTTAAAATAACTGAAACTCACCGATGAAATAATAAGTTACGCAAATAATCCCTAAATGACAATATTTGAGCAAGCCATAAAGCTAAAAATGTAATCTATTTGGTTGTCTGAAAGCCTCTAAATAAGATGAGACACTGGACAAGACCCCAACTAACTCTAACTGCCTGAAACTAAAATAAAAAAAATAAAATATTGATGCTAGTCCGCAAATGATGAGTACTCGCCAAAGTAAAGTTGCTGATGTGGTGAATTATCATACTAAGTGTGATCTGGATTATTCATAACAGAACTTATATTATGAGTCAATATAGCGCAAAAGAAAATATGAGATAAATAATTTGTATATACTAAGTATGTGAGATTGAAAATAATTGATATAGGTTGCATGATGCATGTAACATAATAATCTGATGTAAAACCATATAATTAAGATGCACTATATGATAAACTAAATAACTGAATACAAGGCCATGCAAGTAGATAAGTCTAAACTATGGGTTGTGAACTGGAGAGCTACCAATAACTGACATACACCAATCTAAGCTAACTGGGGTCTAACTTGCAATCCTAGATGGAAGAGTGTTTATGTAACGCCCCGAAATATCATCCCGAGATGCCACACGGTGCCCAAGGCTACACGTATCCTCAAGCTAACCCTTTAAGCCAAAACACTACCCTTCAGTTCCAACATAACAACATACACGCTATGCTAAGGATATATATATAAGTACATATCATAACACATCGCACATGGCACAAAAATTGTTAGACTGTACATATATGGAATGTCTATACACAAACCAACTCAACAATACACTAGTCTGACATAGCCTCTATACAGAAAAATCAACGAGCTATTGGGACAAACTCCCAACTGACTCAACAGACCAAAGGGATCACAAAACAACAGCACCAAAACTAGCAACTTGGTCCTCGAACCATGAGGACTCACCACTGAAGGAACGTAGATGCGGTACTCGGATATCACTGTCGCGGTTGTGGCTGAGTACCTGAACCTACATTATGGTAAGAATGTATCCCATAGAGAAATATGTGGGTTAGCATAAGATACGTACTGAGTATGTCGGGGTGCATGCAAAATATAAATAATATCATAAATTTTGCAAAAATGTACATACAGACCATAATGACATACCTGGCTTGAGTGACATTGAATCATGCAACTCATAACATCTTGGAAAAGAAATGTAGGAGAAAAAAATCATAAATCATTATAGATTATCATAGGCAACTTGACTTACCACATCAAAACTCGGAGTGACTCAGTATTTCAATAAACATGACTCTTATGGACAGAAGAGTTTTCTATAACCGACAACCCCACGTCAGCTACATGGAATACCCACGTTTGAAACTCCCATTGGCGGGAGCGTCATACTCTTTGCCAGGGAGTACAACCTTAAAACTGCAATAATCACAATCGGGCTCTCTGGCCAATAATATCATCATCAAACAACCCTACGGTGGTACATTGGTTTGTGGAAATACAAAATTTCCCTCTCGGTGCTAAGTACTACTCCCCAACAAGCTCAGAACGCATTAGGAAATCCACCACAATATCACAAGGGTCTATCATAAAGACTAAATCAAATCTCTTTCTCATTTATCAATTCATATCAATTTGTGGATTCCATACTCAACACATTTTAGTTCAAAACATTTTACTCTTCCTTAGCATCAACAAGGTATCAATGCATTGAACCATAACCGACTCGACATTTGGACAAGGATATGAAGACTCAATACATAATATTTTCAATAATTTAACTCATCAAAACCATCCGAAAAATATCAAGACTCATTGCAACTTCAATATCAACATTTCTCAATTTGACATCCAACTCTCATTTAAAGGTACTAGAGACATCAGCCCATTTCTCAGTTCAAGTCTGTATAGCCCTATAAAATAAAATAAAAATGAAAAACAAATTATATAATTTTCATTTCTTCATTATTATTTCTTGCTTGTAACTAAGTGAAATTCAACTATTCCTATAAGTTTACTCACGGCAATCGTTTAAGTTTAAGCAGATGAAAGAAAAAATGCATACCAATGGATCCAATCGATATAGAATTTTCAATATCAATTATAAATTCATAATAAGGAAATAGTGAAATGATAGTATAAATCAAGGCTTAACAAATTAAATCATTATACTCTCATAATCAATTACTTTTGTGACATAATTCCATCTCAACATCATACACATATCGGATGACATAATCCCATTGCTCATGGACAATAATATAAGATATAAAACCATATTTCCAATTCACGGTAAAACATGTAAAATCTTATGTCAATGTAATTCAAGAAAAATACCGGACACAAGATTGAAAGGATAATCTTGTTCAGAGCCCCACATACCTAAAAATGGAAGATGAATATGAACTTCTGACTCCAGAACTTTATTCACGAAAAAAAAGGGTGCTTCTTGAAGCCCTTAACATAATCAACTCGAATCCCAAATCAATTTGAAATTTCTACGGTTCAATCAAGAGACATATAAGGATGAAATTTGGAGTAGTAGGGTTGGGGTTTGAGCCTTAGGAAATTTTGGAGAAAAATGAGCTATTGAATGCCCATAATAGACTTAAATCCATGGTTTACACGGATGGATGTGAGTGGGAATGAGCAAAATACCCTTAAAAATCAAATAATGTCAAATCTGTCCTTTGGTGGACTGTTTTGGTAGGCTGAAGTAGATAACTAGATCGACCATAACTTTTTGCTCCGATGACCAAATTGGATGAAACTAATTTCATTGGAAAGAAGACTTTCAGAGATTTCTGTTGATATATAGTATCTCACCAAGATAATTACGTACAAGGAGTTATGATCGTTTGAAGTTGACCCTAAAATTCGCCTGGCCTCAGTATTTTTTTTCCTACACATTTACTGTTCACCACTATTCATGGTTGGATCAGAATAATCATAACTCATGGCTCGAGTGTTCATTTTGGATGATCCACATATTGTTGGAAATCTTATTCGATGCTCTACACAATGACGGGTTACATATCTAGAAATTCCACTTAGAAAAATTATTAATCATGATAAAGAACAGAATTTAACACATTTTCATTCAAGATTTTAACGAAAATTTTTTTCGGGGCATCGTATCATCTCCCCCTTGGAAACATTCGTCCTTGAATGTTGATAGTTAGGTCAAGAATATTATGAAAATGAATATAAAGAGAAAAATCATCTTGCCCAAGCATATACTCCATTCTAGATTTTTTTGGATATGGTAGAAATCACACAAGCCAAGATAAACATAGCAATAAGGATTAAATCAAAAGAGAACGATACCTTTGACATGCTCAGGATTCGTAGGAAAGAGGTGGGGATATTTGGCGCGCATATCCGCTTCGGCTTCCCAAGTAGCACTCTCCATGGATTGATTTCGTCAAAGCACTTTAACCAAAGGAACTTCCTTGTTTCTTAGCCTACGAACTTGAAAGTCAAAAACCTTAACCGGAATCTCTTCATATGAAAGACTATCTTAAATACCCAAGCTTTTGGAAGGATTAATCACAAAAGAATCACCAATAGACTTCTTAAACATAGAAACATGGAAAATTGGATGGACGTTAGATAACTCCGCGAGCAATTCAACCTTATACGCTACCTTCCCAATGCGATCCACAATTTTATAAGGACCAATGTAATAGGGACTTAGTTTCCCTTTCTTCCTAAATCTCTTCACCCGTTTTATGGGTGAAACTTTCAAGTACAATAAATCACCAACATCAAATTCAAGGTCTTTCCTTCTTATATCTGCGTATGATTTTTGATGACTTTAGGCGGTTTTCAACCTTTCCTGAATTAACTTAACCTTCTCCATGGCCTTGAACACCGCATCTGGTCCAGTCGCGGCAGCCTCACCAACTTCAAACAAACCAATGGGTGATCTACACCTTCTACTATACAAAGCTTTAAACGAGGCCATTCCAATAGTAGCATGAAAACTGTTATTGTAAGAAAACTCAATTAATGCTAAGTGCTCATCCCAACTACCTTTAAAATCATGCACATAAGCCCTCAACATATCTTCTAAAGTCTGAATGGTCTACTCGGCCTGACCATCTGTTTGCGGATGGAAAGCAGAACTTAAACAAATTTAGGTACCGAGACCCTTCGGGAAAGATTTCCAAAACTGAGATGTAAACTGAGTACCTCTGTCAGAAATAATAGCCAAAGGGATTTCATGAAGTATGACGAGTTCCCGAATATATATTCTAGCATAATATTCAGCTGCATACGATGAATGCACAGGAAAGAAATAAGCTGATTTCGTCAGCCGATCTATGACAACCAAAATCGAATCATGATGGCAACGAGAAGGAGGCAAAACAACTATAAGTCCATATTCACTTCTTCCCACTTCCAAGTAGGAATGCTAAACTCTTGCATCACGCCACTGGTCCTTTGATGCTCTATTTTAACCTATTGACACGTGGAGCACTTCGCCAAAAATTTTGCTATGTTTCTCTTCATACCGTTCCACCAATAGATTTTCCGCAAATCATGGTACATCTTGGTAGCAGCAGGATGGATGGAGTATTGCATACCATGTGCTTCCACCATAATCCTCTACTTCGAGTTATCAACATCAGGAACACATAATCTTTGTCGGAGTCTCAAAACGCCATCTCCCTCTTAGGAGAAAACCTCCACCTTTTGGTCTTTAACTGGCTCTTTTAACCTGACCAAGGTAGGATCCCTATCTTTCTTCTCCTTCACTTCCGAAATTAAAGAGGATTCGGAACTGGTTTGCACCCCTATACTACCCTCAGCATCACCAAACAACCTAACCCCCAATCTAGCCAAACAATGTACCTCATGAGCCAACTCCTTCTTACTAATCTCCACATGTGCTAAGCTATGCATGGACTTTCGACTAAGGGCATCTGCTACTACATTGGCCATGCCCGGATGATATAACATGCTCATATCATAATCTTTCAACAGTTCTAACCATCATCTCTGCCTAAGATTCAACTCCTTTTGGGTGAATACATACAGCAAGCTCTTATGGTCTGTGAACACGTCGACATGGACACCATACAAATAATGTCTCCAGATTTTTAAAGCAAAAACCATGGCAGCTAATTCAAGGTTATGGGTAGGATAATTCTTCTCGTGAGGCTTTAGCTGCCTGGAAGCATACACTATAACCTTGCCCTTTTTAATTAATACACAACCCAAATCGACTCTGGAAGCATCATAATACACCACAAAACCATCAACACCATCAGGCAAAGTCAACACAGGGGCTGAAGTGAGTTGAGTCTTCAACTCCTGAAAACTCTTCTCGAAAGATATGGACCACAGGAACTTCACTTTCTTTTGGTCAAACGGGTCATAGGAGACGCAATAGATGAAAACCCTTCAATAAAACAACGATAATAACCAGCTAGACCCAAGAAACTTTGGATATCAGAAGGAGAAATAGGTCTAGGCCAACTCTTTATAGCCTTTATCTTTTGAGGATCAACTCTAATACCTTCCGAAGAAACAACATGACCCAAGAAGGATACAGAGTTCAGCAAAAACTCACACTTACTAAACTTAGCATACAACTGACGAGTTCAAAGAGTTTCCAACACGATTTGAAAATGATCCGCATGATCACCCTCACTTCGGGAGTAAATAAGAATATCATCAAGGAACACTATTATAAATAAATCCAGATGTGGACGAAATACACGGTTCATAAGATCTATGAAAGCCACTGGAGCATTAGTTAACCCGTAAGACATCACTAGAAATTCAAAATGACTGTAACGGGTTCGAAAGGCTGTCTTGGGGATAACACATTCCCTAACCTTAAGTTGGTGATAACCGGATCTGAGGTCTATCTTCGAAAAGTAGCTCACACCTTGTAATTGATCAATCATCAATTCGAGAAAGCGGATATTTATTCTTGATAGTAACCCTATTAAGTAGACGGTAATCAATACACATCTACAAAGAACCATCTTTCTTACGCACAAACAGGACAGGTGCACCCCACGGGGACACACTAGGTCTGATAAAGCTTTTGTCTAAAAAATCTTTCAATTGCTCCTTCAACTCTTAAAGTTCCACAGGAGCCATGCGATACAGAGGAATGAAAATAGGCTGAGTATCGGGAAGAAGGTCAATCCCGAACTCTATCTCTCTATCAAGAGGTACTCCAGGGAGATCTTCCAGAAAGATATCAAGGAACTCATTAACAATATTAATTGACTGAATGGTCGGGGTTTCAGACTTAGTGTCTTTAACCCAAACTAAATAGTGGATGCAACCCTTGGAAATCAACTTTTTAGCTTTGAGATAGGATATGAAACGATCCTTAGGAATCACAAAACTCCCAGACTATCCGAGGGTAGGTTCATCAGGAAACTAAAACTTGACCACACGGGCATGACAATCAATAGACGCATGGCATGCGTGAAGCCAATCCATACCCAGAATGATATAAAAGTAAACCATATCTAGCTAAATCAAATCAGCATACATAACTAGATAAAAGACAGTAATGGGACATTTCTTATACACCCGCTTAGCAATGACAGACTCTCTTACCGAAGTAGAAAATAAAATAGGCTCAAAAATTAGTTCAGGATCCGTTTCAAAATTTACAGCAACCAGAGGTGTCACATAAGAAAACTCGAACTGGGGTCCATCAACACGTAGACATAAAAATAGAAAACACAGAGCATACTAGTGACAACATCGAGAGAGTCCTTCTGCTTCTTAAGAGGTGGTATAGCATAGAAACAATTCTGGCGTTGACCACCAGCAGTACTAGATGAAGCACCCTAAGGAGGAACTGGATGAGCTACGAAAGGTGGGGCACTAGTAGCCTGACTCTTGGGACAGGCATTACAACTTTGCTGTCTGGCATACGGGCAGTCTCTAAGTATGTGGTCCAACTTGCCACAACTAAAACAGCCTCGCTGCCCCATTTAACACTCCCCAAAATGGTCTTTACCATACTTAGCACACAAAGAAGGATGAGGCCGGTTGCTTACACTATCCTGAGACTTGGAAGGTACCAACCTATTCCCGAGCTCCTACCTGCCCCAATATACGAGAGAACTAGCTGAGAAAGGCACAGGTATAAATGGACGTCTCTAAAATTGAGGGCGACTCCTTTCGGAGAATCTAGTTTGACCAGACCCCTGTTGTTCCGATTTGACTCTCTTAATCCCTCTTACTCTTTCTTTTATCTTGTTTGACTCAATCTATTGGGCGTGAATCATTAACCAAGAAAGATCAATCTTCCTGTTGATCATAGCAGATCTACATTATTTCACCACATAACTTGATACCGCAGTTAGAAACTTGCTCATACTAGTCCTCGAGTCAGCCATCATATTGGGAGCGTACTTCGATAGATGATTAAACTTAAGACAATACTCCTTAACCGACATAGAGCCTTGTCTCAAATTCATAAACTCCTCTATCTTAGCTTCCCATAACTCAAGAGGAAAAAATCTATCCAAGAATGCATCTTGGAATAATCGTTAAGTCACCGGAGTGGTATCTTCCTCTCTACCCTTATTCCACATCTGCACCCAGTCATAGACAACATCCTTCAACCGATAAAAAGTCAGCTCCACACTTTCTTCCTCGGTCACATGCATAATCTTGTAATTTTCTTTATTTCATCAACATACATCTGCGGGTCCGCACCTGCTCTCGACCCATGAAACTCTGGCGGATTCATCCACATAAAGTCATGAATTTGTGCTGCTGCCGAATTATTTTCCTGACGAGATGGAGCATTAGCCTGAGTATTGGCGGTAACTGCCTGGGCTAGCATCTGAAAAGCTGCTCGAAATTCAGTATGGGATACCGTCTCATGTAATGGATCAATGAGTTGAGGTTGGTTGTTGTTTTTGCAAGCTCGACGTGGAGGCATTTTCTGTCATAAGAACGCATGAATTAACAACAGAAGAAAACAGTTGTAAGCATGATAGACTCTTGTAGAAAGAAAGAAATGACTTTTCCTAGAATGCCCCACAACCTCTTAATCATAGGTGTGGCACGCTACACACCGATGCTCAAGACTCTACATAACGCGGCTTGTCAGACTACCTAGGACGCTTCAAAACCTTAGGCTCTGATACCAAGTTTGAAACACCCTAAAATATCATCTCGAGATGCCACACAGTGCCCAAGGCTACACGTAGCCTCAAGCTAACCCGTTAAGCCAAAACACTACTCTTGGGTACCAACACAACAACATACACACTACGCTAAGGATATATATATATATAAGTACACATCATATCACATCACACATGGCATGAAATATCGTTAGACTGTAAATATATGTATTGTCTATACATAAACTAACCCAATAATACACTAGTCTGACATAGCCTCTTTATAGCAAAATCAATGAGCTATTGGGACAAGCCCTCAACTGACTCAACAGACCAAAGGGATCACAAAACAAGAGCACCAAAACTAGCAACTTGGTCCTCAAACCATGAGGAATCACCACTGAAGGAATGTAGATGCGGCACTCGGATATCACTGTCGCGGCTGCGGCTGAGTACCTGAACCTACATCATGGTAAGAATGTAGCTCATAGAGAAATATGTGGGTCAGCACAAGATACGTACTGAGTATGTGGGGGCGCATGCAAAATATAAATAATATCATAAATTTCATAAAAACATACATACGGACAATAATGACACACCTGGCTTGAGTGAAATTAAATCATGCAACTCATAACATCTTAGATAGGAAATTTAAGAGAAAAACCTCATAAATCATTATAGATCATCATAGTCAACTTGACTTACCATATCAAAACTCGGAGTGACTCAGTATTTCAATAAACCTGACTCTTATGGATAGAAGAGTTTCCTATAACCGACAACCCCATATAAGCTACGTGGAATACCCACGTTTGAAACTCCTGTTGGCGGGAGCGTCATAATCTTTGCAGGGAGTACGACCTTAAAACTACAATAATCACAATCGGGTTCTCTGGCCAGTAATATCATCATCAAACAATCCTACGGTGGCACATAGGTTTGGAAAAATACCAAATTTCCCTCTCGGTGATAAGTTCTACTCCCTGAAAAGCTCAGAACTCGTTAGGAAATCCACCACAACATCACAATGGTCTATCATAAAGACCAAATTAAATCTCTTTCTCATTTATCAATTCATGTTAATTTGAGGATTCCTAACTCAACACATTTTAGCTTAAAACATTTTTTCTTCAACATCAACAAGGTATCAATGCATTGAACCATAACCGACTCGACATTTGGACAAGGATATGAAGACTCAATACATAATATTTTCAACAATTTAACTCATCAAAACCATCCAAAAAATACCAAGACTCATTGAAACTTCAATATCAACATTTATCAATTTGCCATCCAACTCTCATTTAAAGGTACTTGAGACATCAACCTATAGTAGGAATATAGAATTTCCAATATCAATTATAAATTTATAATAAGGAAATAGTGGAATGATATTATAAATCAAGGCTTAACAAATTAAATCATCATACTCTCATAATCAAATACTTTTTGGATATAATTCCATCTCAACATCATACACATATCGGATGACATAATCCCATTGCTCATGGACAATAATATAAGATGTAAAACCATATTTTCAATTCATGGTAAAACATGTAAAATCTCATGTCAATATAATTCAATAAAAATACCGAGCACAAGATCGAAAGGATAATTTTGTTCAAAGCCCCACATACCTAAAAATGGAAGATGAATATGAACTTCCGACTCTGGAACTTTATTCACGAAAATAAAGGGTGGTTCTCGAAGCCCTTAACATGATTAACTCGAATCCCAAATCAATTTGAAATTTCTACTGTTCAATTAAGAGACATAGAAGAATGAAATTTGGAGTAGTAGGTTTGGGGTTTGAGCCGTAGGAAATTTTGGAAAAAAATAAGCTTTTGAATGCTCTTAATGGACTTAAATCCATTGTTTACCCGAATGGATGGTAGTGGGGATGACCAAAATACCCTTAAAAATTAAATAATGTCAAATCTGTCCTTTGGTAGACTATTTTGATAGGCTGAAGTAGATTGACCATAACTTTTTGCTCCGATGGCCAAATTGGATGAAACCAATTTCATTGGAAAGAGGACTTTCAGAGCTTTCTGTTGATATATACTAGCTCACCCAGATCATTATGTATAAGGATTTATGATCATTTGAAATTGACCCTAAAATTCTCCTGGTCTCAGTATTTTTTTCTGCACATTTACTATTCACCACTATTCACAGTTAGATCAGAATGATCATAACTCATCGCTCGAGTGTCCATTTTGGATGATCCATTTATCGCTGGAAAGATTATTTGATACTCTACACGATGAGGGGTTGCATATCCAGATATTTCATACAAAAAATTATTAATCATGATAAAGAACAGAATTCAACATATTTTCATTCGAGACCTTAACGGAAAATTTTTTCGGGGCATCACAGTTTAGTACCTTGCTAAGGGTACGAACAGTGACTGACGTGGATCCACTAAAATGATGTCCAAAAAGACTAAGGTATCAAGTTAGATCTGTTAGGTGACCCTTTTAAAACCTATTATGGTGTCATAGTTTTGGGACTTAGGGAATTTTACTAAAGGTATCAGCCTAGTTGACGGGTGAGCCTTCGTCACTACGTTCACTTAGTGTTAAGTACTACTCCCAACTGAATGACATTGTTAACTTAAATGTTCAATGATAATAATAATCTGAAGACTAAAAATAAATGCACTACCTGAAAGCATGCAAAAAATGAGGATTCAACACCTATAAGTATATGCATGAATTCGTAGGTCATCGTGTGTTCATAACCCACCATCTCTAAAAAATACAACTATTATACGAATTTCATATACTGAGTGAATTTAAAAAATTTAATAACTCCAGTCCCACAATTATGAATTTCATAATATAATTAGGGTTTTATAATTTGAATATGTGATGGTACTAAAATTTATGTTAAAGCATGGTTCTTTAACTTATGAGATCAGTGAACTAGAATGACACGATCTAAACTAGGGCCTAGTCGTGTGGGTATCTCAAGTCCAACCAAGAATGAATACCATCATCAATACCCCATCGTTGATCACCCGACGTTAATTAAAGTTTATAATCATAATCTAACAACTTTAACCAAATATCCACCTGGTACCATACTAATGCCAATACCAATATCAAGGCTGACACTAATACTGACACCGCCCATGCCCATAGTCCGACAAAGCCTCTAACCAGAATCAAGTAACATCAGTCGGGATATGCCTCCGACCATAGTCAAAATCAAAATCTAAGAAACAAAAATAATGAAAAAAATCCATTGCATGAAATGGAGTCTTCCAGAGTATGGAAACTTACAGTGATAAAGATAAAATAATGTCTTTCGGAGTGAGGATACAACGCCTGAAGACGGTTAGCGGAGTGAACATTAACATGTACTCAGAAATAAAGATAAAATAATTTCGTTATTCAAAACAAAATAAAATAACCATATGCAATCACATGTATACATATATACCATGCCGGGATAGGGAACCAGGTTTAGCATGTATTTAAAACCTTAACCTGAGTTATGTAGTTCTGCCATCCTAAATGTCTACCTACAGACTATATGTGTTCAGATCCCCCTTTCTGAGAGGGCCTCGAGGCGTGTTAGCCTCATGAACTATAGAATAAAACGTGAGATGACTAGTGCATCTTCAAAAATATGTGTGACATTCTACACACAGTTACCACGACCAAATCTCAATTGGAAAACATGAGTTTCAATTATTGGTCTCCCTGGGACCTCTACCTTCTACGTCTTTGTTAATGCAACCCCCCTTTAAGACAATATTAAAACCAATTACACATTCCAACCATTTACCAAGGAGTCTTTTATTTAGGCATTAACCGTTGGTATCCTCATACAAAAATTAAAGTTTGCAAGTCTATCCTTTCATGCCATACCAAAACCATTAAATCAAGTTGACTCCAAAGTTTCTAATTAAACCAAAACCATGGCCACCAAGACCTTTCCAAACAATGTTAAATCAACTAGACCCATTAAGTTTCTATTACATTTTAAACAACGCAAAAATTTTTAGAATAGTTAAACTAGGTAACATAACTCATTCTCATTAGCATTTTAACAAATAGGTTGAGGGAACATAAGTTTCAAAACCATAACCAAGAAATTTGGGGAATCCATAATACCCCAAAATTCATTTGCCATTAATATACATCCCACAATATCAAAATCATACTAAAAGCATGAAAGAAAACATGATTAACCATAAGAAACATTGTTCAACCATGCAGATCCAAAACCCCAACCATTATTTCAAACCATAACAATATCATGAAAATCATACATTAAAACAGATTCTCTTTGTACAATAAAAATGAGGGAGGAGTAACATGCCTTAGACACTAAGAAAGACAAAGAGAAACTACCCTTGAAAACTTTAATTGATTATCTCGATGAAACCTTAGCTTTTGCTTGAATGAAGAGTCTGAGAAAGATTTTAAGAGTGTTTGACTGAGAATAATAGGCTAATGAAGCCCCAAATTATGTTTTACGTCATGGTATCAAAGGGAGTTACAAAGGGAAAATGTCCAGAATGCCCCTAACTTAAAACTATAAAAACACCGCAGGTGGTTACAAGTTGACTCCATGAATCGTGATCATAACATACGGCTTATATCATGGAGTCATCACCAAGAGAGTGAGTTGGACACTCATACACTGTCCACCAGATGACTCCCTAATCCGCACTCGTGACCATACCATAGGACTCGTATGGTCCAGTTGTACCAAAGACCCTATCCAAAGGGATAGACACTGGAAAACGTACAACTTCTCACAACAACTTGTAACCTATCCTTATGGCTCTTAGTAAGCCACTCGTACTTAGAGCCAAGTCAAGTTACTAAGTGTCTGATTAAATAAAGTATCGTCCTAACGACCCATCACCACACCTAACGACCCATACCACCAAGTTGTAACCACAACAAAAACCCAACCACCATTTATTGGATACTTTACGAGTTGGGTCACCTGATTCGTATCCACACTATACGACTCATATGGAGAGTCATCACTAGGAAAGTATGGTTAAATTTCCTAGGGCCAAAAACCAAGGTATTTCAATTCTCCCCCACTTGGATCATTCATCCACGAATGTTGGAATGAGGCATTGACTAGTACGATTAAACCCCTAACATCTCTACTCTGACCTTTAACTAAGTTAGAAAACAAAGATGTTAAGAATAACACATACCTTATGCATGATCTTCCGGAGCAAAGAGCAAAGATGGATACTTGGACTTCATGTCCTCTTCAGCTTCACAAGTAGCCTCTTCAACCTAGTGCTTCCTCCATCGAATCATAACTGAGTCCACCTCCTTGGTCCATAACTGGAGAACCTATTGATCTAATATCTCAATCGGGATGTCCTCATAAAATAGGAAATTCAAATTACCAATATCCTTAATAGGCATAATTTATGATAAATTACCCATACACTTCCTCAACATAGACACATGGAATACTGGGTGAATGGATCTCAAACATTAATGCAACTCCAACTCATACATAAAATTACCCACCCTTCTCAAAACCAAGTACTGACCAACATACCGGGGACTAACCATCTCCTTCTTCCCAAACTGCATCACTCCCTTCATGGGAGACACATTCAAGAACACCCTATCCCCAATCTCAAATTCTAACTTCCTTCGCCTTATATCCACATAAGACTTTTGACGACTTTGGGCAACTTTAAACTATCCCAAATCACCTTCACCTTGTCCATAGCTTGGTGAACCAAATTCAGGCCAAACATCTCTGCCTCACCAACCCCGAACCACCTATTAGAAGATCTACACCTTCTACCATACAATGCCTTAAAGGGAGCCATTTCAATGCTAGAGTAGTATCTCTTATTATAGGCAAACTCTATACAATGAGACTACCACCATAGTCAATCACACAAGCTCAAAGAATATCCTTCAATGTCTAAATATTTCTTGCTGCTTACCCATCATAATGCATGCGAAAAGCAGTACTAAGACTTACCTTGGTCCCCAAACCTTTATCAAAACAATCGTGAAAAGTAAGATGAAAACTACATACCATGATCAGAGATGATGGAAACAGGTACCCCATTCAACTTTAAATTATCTTGGAGATGATGAGTGGTAATTCTACCATTCGTTCACACTAATCATTTATGCATACTACCATGCTTTGTATTAGTAAATAGGAATTATATGGATTTAAGTGCACTAATATCCATATTTTGCTGGTATAAAGTGGAGAAGGCGAGCATAAGTGGAATAGAGCAAAACTGGGGGAAAATAGAAGCAAAAGTAGTGCCGCTAGAAACCTAAAGTAGTAAGCCTTAGTTATCGTGACCACGGTCCTCAGACCATGGTCGCTGTCAGTCCAGGTGGTCAGAAAAGCATAATCACAAAAACATAACCATGGTCATGCAGCCACGATTGTCGTCAAATATGCGCGATTGCGGATCAGCGGGAACTGGCCCAAGGGCAGAATTATAAAATGTCACGGACGAATCCCAAATTATATATAAGCAAAAGCCCTATATTCTTTGGATATTGCTTATCTCATAAGATAGTTTGGAATTCTAATCTTGAAACGCTAATTGGGAAAGTGTGTAATCAACTTTGAAGGCTTAAATTTCGTAGTTTCTTATTGAAGAATAAATGATTTGGTCGACCCACATGGTATATATATCTTTACTTTCTTCATGAGTAGCTAAATAATTTAGTCTTTAGATTATGTTGAAGTAGAGTATGATTGTGTGTGGGTATTATTGTGTTTGCATGGATTTTAGTTTTTGAGTATTGATTTCACCATTATTTGAGCTTATGTGTAAGAATTTGATGGGTGAAAACTCCAAATATCCAAATGGGTTTGATAGGTGAAACCTCCAAGCTTTAGAAGACCTTTTTCATCCTTGACAAAGGGATTAGGGTGAATATTAAGTAACCCATAACATTATCGAAAGAGGGTTATTGAGGGACAAAGCAATGGTGAACAACTAAGTCTATGGTTTACTACCCTTTGCAATCTTAGAAATACGTGTTTAAGGAGTGTAAATCATGCCAAGAGCATCATCATAGAAATAGGGATGCTTGGTTGAGGTTTTGGGTTGCTATATAAACTCTACACTTGTTAGGTGCTCGAAAGGGCTAGTGGGTGAAATCGTTGGGGTTTTATCGAAAGATTTACCCCAATGATCTTCGACCTAGCCTATCAATTAATTAAAAACTAAATCACATGATAACCAACATTGTCCTACATGTTTCACCTCTAAGGAGACATAATCCCAAGATTTACCCAAACCATAGATTCTAACCAAAGATAACATTTAAAATGTACTTATTGAAGTTTGTGTGAATACTTTTCAAACAAATCCCCCATTTACTTGTCTATGTTGTTTCCATTAGCATTCCGGGTAACCTTATAGTACCTTGAGCAGTCAAAGGTTGGAATCTATAACATTCACTCCTTGAGATTCAACCCCAATTTACATTGTATTACTTGAGAACGACTGCCTCACCCCTCAATTATGGGAGTGTGTTGAGCGTTATCAGGATGTACAACATTGCATAAGCCTCACCTGAGAAATTGTCCTCACTGGAAAGAAGTAAGCTGGCATTGTCATCCTATCCATGATGACCCAAACTGAATCAAATTGGTTCCGAGACCGAAGAAGACCAGTAACAAAATTCATATTGATCACTTCCACTTCCACACAGGCAACTTTATTTCTTAATATAATCCTTCGGGCCTCATGTGCTCAACTTTCACTTTTTTGTACACCATTCACTTAGCCATAAAACTAGCCATATCTTGCTCCATATTGTTCCACTAATACATCTCCTTAAGGTCATGATATATTTTCATTGAACCAAGATGAATAACATAACACAACTGATGAACCTCAGCTAAGATCTTTTCTCACAAACCATCTAATCAGGAACACATAACCTTCCTTTATACCACAAGGTACCATCACCGCTAATCTTAGAGGCCATCAGCTTCTTCCCACCTACATCACCCTTTATCCCCAACAAGACAGAATCTAAAACTTGCTTCTCCTTTATTTCAGCACCAAGAGACGACCGTGCCACCTCTTGCACTAACACACCACCATCCTCAGAGTCCAAGAGATGAACTCTAAGGTTAGAAAAATGGTGAATATCCTTGAGCAACTCCCGGTTCTCCTTATCCACATAAATTATACTCCCTATGGATAACCTGCTAAGAGCATTAGCAATCACGTTAGCTTTAGCTGGATGGTAGTGAATACTCATGTCATAATCCTTGGACAGGCCAAGCCATCTTTTTTGCTTGAGGTTAAGCTCTTTCTGAGTAAATACATATTAGAGGCCCATATGATCAGAAAATCTATCCACATGCACTCCATAAAAATAGTAATGCTAAATTTTCAATGCAAACACCACAACCAAAAGCTCCAAGTCATGAGTTGGATAATTCTTCTCATGCACCTTCAATTGTCTAGGGGCGTAAGTTGTCACTTTACCATACTTCATCAAGAGTCAACTAAGCCCAACATAGGATGGATCACAATAGAGAAAAGATCCATAAGTTCCTTCAGTCAAAGTCAAAACAGGAGCTGAAGTTAGCTTATCCTTCAGCTTCTCAAAACTACCCTCACAATCATCAGACCATAAGAATTTTACCTTTTTCTAAGTTAAATTAGTCAACGGGGCAGCTATAGTAAAAAAACCCTCCACAAACCTCCTGTAGCAACCAACTAAACAAAATAAGCTCCGAATATCAGTTGGAGTCATGGGTCTAGGCCACCTCTTAACCACTACAACTTTCTGCGGATCCACATGATCCCTTCACTAGAAATGACATGACAAAAAAAGTGATAGTGTTAAACCAGAATTCACATTTCAAAAATTTGGCATACAACTGCTAATCTTTTAGGGTCTTCAACATAATACGGAGGTGGTTGACATGATCCTTCACACTGTAAGCATAAACCAGAATATCATCTATGAATACACTGATGAAAAAATCTAGAAACTGATGGAAGACTCTATTCATCAATTCCATGAATGGATTGGACATTGGTCAACCCAAAAGACACAATCAAAAACTCAAAATACCCACACAGAGTACGAAAGATAGTCTTTGGGATATTAACCTCCCTAATCTTTAATTGGTGATACCCGAATCGAAGATCTATCTTGGAGAAAAGTTTAGCACCCTACAACAGATCAAACAAATCATCTATCCTTGGAAGATGATATTTATTCTTTACCGTAACCTTATTTAATGGTCGATAATTAATGCATATCAAAAGGAAACCATCTTTCTTACATGCAAATAATACTGGTGCACCCTATGGAGACATACAAGGATGGATGAATCCCTTGTCTAAAAGATCCTTTAGTTTCTCCTTAAGATTCTTTAACTCAGATGGAGCCATTATATATGGAGGAATAGAAATTGAACGAGTGTCTAAAATGAGATCAATCCCAATATCAATCTCCCTATCAAGAGGGAGACCAGAAAGGTCACCAAGTAAGACCTCAAGAAATTCATTCACCACCAAGACAGAATGCATAGAATGACCCTTCGAGTTGGCATCTTTAACCCGGACCAACGGATAGAGACATCCTTTGGAGATTAATCTCTGAGCTTTAAATTACGATATGACCTTCCCCTTAGAATCTAAGGAACCATCCTTCCACTCAATAACTAGCTCATTAGGGAATTTAAAAACAACCTTACAGGTTCGATAGCCTAGAGAAGCATAGCACGAGTACAACCAATCCATTCAAAAATGACATCAAAATCAACCATGTCTACTTTAAATAGATCGTCCAAAGTCTCCCAAGAACCCACAGATACCATAGAACCCCTGTATACTCTTCTAGTAACAAAAGAGTCACCCATCAAGGTAGAAATAAAAAATGGGTCTAAAATATACTCGAGACAAAAACCCAAATGCATATCCAAAAATAGGGTCACATAAGAGAGAGTGGAACCCAAATCAAGTAAACAATATACATCATGGGAGAGGAGTTTCAACATACCAATCAAGACATCAGGTGATGCCTCAAATTGTTGGCGGGTAGTAAGAGTATAGAGACAGTTCGGACCAGTGCTGGAGTTAGATGGTGCACCCATTGGTGCCGGAGCTAATGAATAGGAAATTGGAACCTTGTTTGCCCCTGGAGCAACCTTAGCGACTAGACAACTTCTAACTATGTGCCCTGGCTGGCTACAACTGAAACACTTGTGCTTTCCTTCATCACAATAACCCAGATGCAATCGACCATAAAATCTACAAGAAGGATATGATAGAGTTGACTGGGTCCCTCTAGCCTGAGATTGGGCACAATGTGCCCTATAGTTGTTGCCACTTTAGAAATGCCTGTACCCCGATAACTTTGGGTAGAGAGCACTAGCTGTTGAGTAATACCCAAAATTCCCCAACTTTTTCTTGGGCCACTTCCCTCTATCCCTACCACTCTACTATTGGCACCACACTACTTAAAAAAATCTAAAATTCTTGCTTTACCTTTTCCCTATCTCAACTTGCTCTTTTTCTCTTCCTCTGACTGTTGCATGTACACAGCCAACCTGGAGATATCCATGTCCTTATTAAAAAAGACAGACTTACTCTATAAAATTAAGTCTCAATAATCCCAGAAGCGAACTTCCTCATTCTATCCCTCATACTATAAACTAACTTCAGAGCATACAAAGATTATTGGTTAAACTTCAAGGTATACTCCTTGACGAACATCTTACCTTTCTTTAGATTAATAAACTCTTCCGCCTTTGTTTCCCTTAATTCATGAGGAATGAAGACTCCAGGAAAGCATTAGAAAAATCCTCCCAAAAGGGTGACTCAACATCGTCACCTATAACTGATATCATACCTCGTACCCCTGGTAATTATATGACCCAAACTAGAGCCTTGTTGTAATCAGCATCTTAGGACTAGCATAGACCAGAGACAACCCCGTTACCTAAACCAACTAACCAAGCATATTCCTTGAGTTATTTCAAAATTTTGAATGTGTGATAAGATAGAGTGATTAGTAACACAAAGACTTTGGGATAGGTCTAAGACCATGACCAACCTAATTAAGTCTATCCATCCCATTCTCAACCAACAATCGTAACAAAACTAAAACAATAACCAAGTCCATATCTATAATATAACAAAATAAAACAATCATAAATCAAATACAGTCATATGATATCAGCTCAATACCAATATGAATGCCAAGGTTGACACCATTGTCGACACTACCCATACCAACCTATAGTAGTCTCACAAAGCCTTTATCTGAAGTCAAAATAATATTCGATCGAGACATGCTGCTGACCATAGACAAAACTAATGTGAAAGACTAAACCAATGGGAACATAAGAAACTAAAACTAAAAATGGAGCCTTTTGAAGTATAGAAGCTCACCACTTCAAGTCAACATAAGTTGTTCCTGAGTTGAATCTCTGAGTAGAAGATGTAGTATGAATAACACCTATATCGCATGGGGATACAACATCGAAGATAGTTAGAGGTTGGAGAGCTAGTATGTAAATCTAGGACAAGGATAAAATAGTGCCAATGTTCAATACCAATAAATCAATGCATACACCAATGCAATAGATACATATACATATATGCATATTTACACCATGCTAGGATAAGGAACAAGATTTGCATGAACTTTAGAAATAGGTTTTTAGAAGGTCCCCACTGCGTGTATCCGCATGAACTAGAAAATATCAATATCCGTATATGCCTTTATAGAGGACTCTAACCTCCTGGCATAATCAAGGTGACTTAACCACCAATACATGTAGTAAGAGGGATTCGAACCTCCATTTTATATGTTCATTTAGGGGATTTGAACCACCTGATCATAAGACACCCACACCATCTAGTGTGGTTTATAGTGGTAATCCTTCGGACACCACTTTCAAGGCCCAGCTACACATCCCGCTATTAAGCCCAATTCAAAACCATTATTTGACATACATAACTATTAAGCTAATTACTTAACGAAAGGCACTTTGTTGGTATCACCATACCAACACTACTTGCAAGTATACCATATGACATTACCATTATCAATCAACAACCCATTCATTTGACTTTGAAAGACACTTGTTCAATTCAAAGTTTAAGGACTCGAACCCATTATAAAGTGATGACATAAATCAATTTAATGTTAGGGACTCAAACCCATATAACCAATTAAACCACCAAGGTTACCATTTAAGTCATTACTTGGACTAAAAGGCCTTCATAAAAATCATTTACCAACCATTCATCTTCATTAGGACAATTCATTAGTTCAAAACATCATTAGCATGTGACTAATTTATTCGTCTAGGCATTTTCACAATCACTTTGAGGGAATACTATTATTAAGACCAAAATCAAACTAAAAAACCATCAAGTTTAGGGTTACCTATAACCCACTTGTGAAACCACAATTATCAAGCACCCACATGTACAACCCATCATCAAAACCATATATAAACACAAGTTAATCCAAAAGTAAATAATACTCAACCATATTTAACAAAACCCTCAATTTTGATTTTTAAAACCACCATTTAAGAGCCATAATCATATTTTAAAACACATGATATTTATGAACTAACAATGAGGGAAGCGTCACCTGCCTTATTCAAGAATATCTGCGGAAAAAAATTGACTCTTAAGCCTCAAGATAAACACATTTAAAGAACCCTAGCTCCAATCTCTAAGTGAGAGTTTAGAGAGGATTTTGATGTGTTTGATCTTTCAATAGTTGGTAATAAGAGTTCACAACATGTTTTAACATGTGGTAACTTAAGGGTTTAGGGGTGAGACATATCTTGAATCCCTTCACCTTAAAAGATAAAAATATGGTTGAAGGAGGGTAAGACCACAACCCCTAAACCATACCCTGGGGTATAAGTGGTACCCCTACCTCATACCCTAGACCTCACCATGGACCACCATACTAAACAACATAGAACCACCAAAGACTAACACGCATCCAAACATACAAGAAGTACCTTTAGAATCGTATCTTGGTTAGAATAATTTAGACTAAACTTAGGGCATTATACATCTTAACAACATACACATCATACCCTATCATATGACTAGTAAAATGCCTAGACATACCTTGGATAGAATCCAGCCAAGCTATACTGACTACCATATAAGAGAGGGACCTTAAACCGTATCATAGCATACGAAAAGTATGCTCAACATGGAAAATCTTTTCAATTTCTTCTAGAAAACCATAAGGACCCTCCTCTACCTTAACACTGGTAAAGGTCTGTTTGAAGATTCAACCTCATGAGCTGACTAACCCTTCTGTCCTAAGAAGATGGAGTAACAGAAACCCCACGCTTAGCTTAAAAAGTTTATATCTATGCCATATCAGGCTAAGGATCTAGAGAAGGACTGGAGAGAACCATTAGAATTCCAAAAGGGAAATTAAGAATTGGACCCCTAAACTGGGTTTGGACCCTATAAGTAGGATGAGTTTCATCAATATTATGCTTTGGTGGGACATATGATTTTTTGTAAGCTTTAGATTATCTGGGAGGCATGATCTGATAAGCAAACAAATGGGTATTAGAGAAGATTTTAGGACCTTAGACTCTGCAGTTTAAAAGTAGAAACAAGAAAGAGTAATATTGCCAAATTCCTTGTAGCCTCTCCCTGATTACTGTGATACACTACACTCTTAAAAGAGACTCTACTCTATATGTCTTTGTCGGACACCCAATTAACGATGAAACTAAGGCTCTGATACCAATATTACATGACTCAAACTACGGCCTATTCATGTTAGGTATCTCAAGTCTAACCAGTAGCGGAGACCAACCCAATACCTAACCATTTACCACCCAACACCCCATGTTGGAAGAATTCCGAACATATAATAAGATAAAATAATAATAATAAATTAAAGACATTAATTAAAGTCTATAATCATAATCGAACAACCTTAACCAAATATCCAACTAGTGCAAACCGTAATGCCAATACCTATACTGAGGTTGACACCAATACCGACACTGGTCATGCCTATAGTAGTCTGACCAAGCCTCTAACCAAAATAAAGTAACATCCGATAGGGACATGACCCCGACCATATCCAAAATAAAAATCCAAGAAAAAAAAAACTCCGTAGCATAAAATGGAGTCTTTCGGAATATGAAAGCTCACTACCTCAATTTAACTCAATACTAACCTAGAATATAAGTCACTAAGTAGGAGAAATGGTAGTATGAATAATTCCTGCATCATATGGGGATACAGTACTCGAAGCTGGTAAGGGGAGTGAACGCTAACATGTACTCAGGGATAAAAATAAAATAATGCCATTGTTCATAACCAAATCAAATAACCATATGAAATCACATATCTGCATATAAACCATGTCGAGGATAGAAAACCTAGTTTAGCATACATTTATAACCTTAGCCTGGGCTATGTATTTTGCCGTCCTAAATGTCCACCCATGGGCAATATAGGTTTAGCTCCTCATGCAGAAAGGGCCCCGATGCAGTTTAGCTACATGAATAAGAGAATAAAACCTGAGATGACTAGTACACCTCCCAAAATATAAGTTTGACATGATACACACAATCACTATGACCAAACCTCACATCAGTAAACATGAGTTTTATATATTGGTCACCCCGATACATCCACCTTCTATAACTTTACTTACAAAACCCCTTTTAAGCCCATATAAAAACTAATTACACATTCTAACCATTAACAAAAGAGTCTTTGTTTAGGAATTAACCGTTGTTATTGTCATACAAAAATTAGAGCTTGCAAGTCTATCCTTTTATGCCATACCAAAATCATTAAACCAAGTTGACCTAAAAGTTTCTAATTAAACCAAAACCATGGCCACCAAGTCCTTTCTAAAAAATTTAAAATCAACCATACCCATTCAGGTTTCATTATCTTTTATACAATGCAAAGATTTCAAGAATAGTAAAACTAGATGACAAAAATCATTCTCATTGGCATTTTAACAAACAGGTTGAGAGCACATAAGTTTCATAACCATAACCAAGAAATTTAGGGAATCTATAATAGCTTAAAATCTATTTCCTCTTAACATGCATCCCCCAATGTCAAAATCATACGAAAACTATGAAAGAAAACATAATTAAACCATGTGAAACATTGTTCAACCATGAATATCTATAACGCCCAACCATTATTTCAAACCATGATAATATCATGAAAATCTTACATTAAAACATAAGCTCTTTGTAACATAACAACTAGGGAGGATTAATATGCCTTTGACACCAAGGAAGATAAAGAGAAACCACCCTTGAAAGCCTTAATTGATTATCTTGATGAAACCCTACCTTTTGCTTGAACCAAGAGTTTGAGAGAGATTTTAAGAGTATTTTATTGGGAATAATAGGTTAATAAAGCCCCAAAAGGTGTTTTATGTTGTGGTATCATAGAAAGTTAAAAAGGGAAATTTTCCATAATACCTCCAACTTAAAACTATAAAAACACTGCAGGTGGTTACGAGTTGATCCCTTGCTCGTGAACGAAACATATGACTCATATCATGGAGTCATCACCAAGATAGTTAGTTGGACACCCATACACTATCCACCATATGAATCCCTGATCTCCACTGGTGATTAGACCATATGACTCATATGGTCCAGTTGTACTCAAGAAAGAATCCAAATAGATTGACACTGGACAACATATGACTTCTCACAATGACTCGTAACCTATCTTCATGGCTCTTAGTGAGCCACTCATACTTAGAGCCAAGTTAAGTCACTAAGTTTTTTATTAAATGAAGGATCTTCCTAACGACCCATCACCACTCCTAATAACCCGTACCACCAAGTCATAACCAAAATAAAAACCCAAACACTATTCACTGGAGACCTTATGAGTTGGTTCTCCTGACCTATACCGACACCATATAACTCATATGATGAGTCACCATTAGATAGTGAGCTCAAAGCTTAGGAAATTTTCAAGGCCAAAACTCAAGGTGTTTTATAAAATATCAAGAAAGTCACAACATTCATGAACCCAACTTTATGAGAAAGAAATTAAGTTAACTTTGGGACTCAATTGATGAAAGAAGAACCATTGGTGAAATCCCAAATACCTTGAGATAAAACTGTAAATAAACCTTTGAAATTAGAAGCCTGAAGAAGATTAACCCTAGCTCTGTCTTGGGTAAAGATATCCTCTTTTTCCTTTGTGTTGAAACTAAGTGTAAAATGTTTTTATAAGTAATGAGGGCTTAGGTCAATATCAAACTTAATAATCAACCTTGAAATAACATAAATGACGTAATTTTTATGTCAAAATAGTGGAAAATATAGATGTGCCCTTTTTAAATTTGTAACTAAAAGTTGTTGGAAGAGATGTATGGAACCTTCCCACAATTTTGGGACTAACCTATGATCATGGCTGGCGTTCATGATTTGAATATGTATTTGAAGCTCTCTAAATATTATCAAATAATCTTTGGTACAATTATGCATCCTACCTACAATCTTACCTTGGTTCGTAGGTTGAAGGTTAAAATTGGATCATCTTTCGGATTCATAATCGTACCTAAGATCATAGTTTCTAGGAACTGTCATGATACCCTCTCTTGGTTGGATGGTATACTTGTCAAATTTTAGATATTTGTGATTTCCTTGATCATACTATATTATTGTAAGATCGTATAATGTAACCATAATCGTGGTTTTGCTAATGTCATCTTACTGTCGGATAGTACTTCACTAAAATAACCATAACTTTTTATTCAGATAGCAGATGAAGGCAAAATAGATGCATTCAAAAGATAATTCAATGCTATATAATTTGGTAGGTCGTGAGCCCAAAAATCATTATTGATCTGTAAGTTATGCTTAGTTGAATCTGACCATAATAAGATGTTTCTCAAGGAGTCAATCGGTAAGAAAGGTTTTGACTTGGCAAAGATCTAGTAGTTACTTGTGGCCTTAATACATGTCTAGATCACTTTTCATACCATAAAAATAAGATTTTTGATCCTACTTGTACTTGAAGTATGGTTATAATTTTACCTTGTTTGGAGTATTGTAATCATGATCTAAAATCTCAAAACATGGTGATACATACAAAACCTTCCATTAGGTAAGAGAGACCCAAATCTTAAAATAATGAGTAATAAGTTATCAAGAGAATAAGAGACTAATATAATAAATAAGACTCAAATATACATTAATTGTAATACCCCAAGTTTTTGAAATCTAGACACATAAAAATATATATCATTGAATTTGCTTTCCAATGCCACTATTCTTACTTTAATCCGATATCATTTCAAGAAGTTCTGGAAAATTTGCATGAGGGACTGTCAACTGCCAGTGACGATGATTTGGGCAACCATCCATTTTTAGACACAATGTGTTGTTGTGTAGATTCATTCCCACAATAGTAAGGGATCTTATATTTTAGCTTAGTGTTGATAAGTCTAGGATACGACTCGTTATCAGTCCTAATAAGTTGTTAGATGGACTAGTCATCACAACCAAAAAAATTTAGAAATTAAGTCCCTGACAGTGACTCCTTCTAATGATTCATTCTCAGAGCAAATGAGTCATCAGGAGGGAAGTCATTATCATAACAGTAAGGGCCTAAGGTGTAGAACCTCTGACAATGATTCTAGGCCACGACTCTTTATCTGACCTAGTGAGTCATTACCTTAATCATTATAATTGGTATCAACTTTTTGATGCATGTTTTAAAAAGGGTTGTTAAGTATTTTCCCATTATTTTAACTCCTAACCCACATCATTTATGCTTCCCCAAGGGTGGTATATAAGACTAAACTTCCTCGAATTCCCCATTAAGTCACAAAATCAATTGAAACCAAGAAAAAGGGCAATTATTCTCTCCAATGTGAAGTTAGAGTTTCTCAACTTAAAGATCAAATACCTTAGATTTATCTAAGGTTTCCACCTCCAAGTATGTGTTATTTTATCAATGGATTCCCTTTATCCATTTAATCCTTAACAAATCTTTAATTCCCAAGTTTATTGCTTTCTTAAGGTTTTGGGTTCAAGGTCAAATATGAGTTTACTTAATACTTTTAGTTTATTTTTGTATTGAAACTATGAGTACATGTTTTAACCTAGGAGCAGCATCATTTCATACTCAGAATCATAAATTTCCTTTGGTTGATAAATCATTAAGTTTGACTTGAATTGTGAAATTTCCAATTATGATCTTCTATAATTATCATGGTCAGTTGTATTAGTCAAAGCTGGTGGGTTATGAACACCCGATACCTAGGGACTCATGCATAGATCAGTTTACATATATTGGAGCACTTCATATTATCTATAGTTGATAATTTTTGAATGATATCATGATGAGCAATTTAATTTATGTTTTTGTGTCTTTATGTTGAGAGTAGTACTTAGCACCGAGTGAATGTAGGGATGAAGGCTCACCAGTTAGTTAGGATAAGACCATTAGTAGAATTCCTTAAGTTTCAGATATATGTGACCACCATAGGTTATTATGGGTCACCCATCAGTTGAGGAATAATACCCTAGTGTATCGGGACCTCAATGTAATGCATCCACACCAGCCAGTGTTGGTATCCTTAGCAAGGTATTAACACCCTTCCAACTAGGGCTATAGGTTGGACCCTTATTTGCTCAGATTGGGGTATGTCAGTTATTATTAACTCCCACAGTCCTCATTTCATATTTCAGTTCATGTCTCAGTTCAGATTATGTATGACTTTTTATTCAGTTATTTAGTTTTATTCTGTACATGTTTATAATTGGTCTTGCATACAGGTTATCATGTTTTTTGCATTCATAGTCACTTTATACCAGTTATTTTTCCATCATACATATTTAGTATATTAAAAGTGTTGATCGCATACTATATTGTAGTATATTATCTCATAATATAGGTTCAAATGTTCAGTACCCAGATCGTACTTAGCATGTTCTCATACCACTCAATAATAGTTTGGTGAGTCCTCCTCATTTAAAGAATTATTATAAATTATTTATTTTAGCATTTCATTTTATTTTAGTCAGTTTGAGTTAGTTTGGGTCTTGTCCGAACAACTCATTATGATTTAAAGGCTTTTAGATAGTTAGACTTATTTTAAGTTTGATGGGTATTACACATAATATCTTAACCCTCTGAATAAGAAGGTCTCTCATGCTGAGTTTAGGGATACTTTCACAACATTAGCCCAATATATGACTACTTAGAATAATAAAAAGACTATTTCCTCAGCCAACTCTGTAGTGAATACGGCAACAACTAGAATTAGAGACCTTACGCCAGTATTCTTTATAATTAATCAAAAAAGGATACACAAGAGTTTTTAAATAGTGTTCAAAAAGTAACTGAGATCATGGGTGTCACTTCAAGTAAGAGTGCTCATTTGGTTGCTTACTAACTGCACGGAGTAGCTTATTCTTGGTTTAAATAGTGAAAGAAAGACAATAATACAGATACAGGGCCAGTAGAGTGGGATGAGTTTGTTTCTGCATTTTTGGTTAGTTCTCTCCACTTGAGTTAAGGGAAGCCAATATTCAGTAGTTCATAAACCTTAAGCAAGGCAACATGAGTGTGATAGAGTATTCACTCAAGTTTACTTAATTAGTAAGGTATGCTCCAGCCATGGTTACCAACTCTTGGTCAAAAAATAAGAAAGTTTGTATCTGATGTTTCATATGATATAGTCAAGAAATATAGAATGGGCATAATTATTATGGAAAGGGACATATCCAGATTGATGGTCCATGCTCAATAGATTAAGAAAGAGCATATCAAGGAGGATAAATAGGAGAATAAGAGGGCTAGAACTGGTAATTTTAATTTCTCTTAGCTGAGGACAGAAGGTGATAATTATTCTCAATTCTGCAAGAAATCTTTAGCCCTATCTCAATATTTTGCCAGTATTCCAGTGCTGAAGTTCTGGTAGGATACTTGAGATAGAGCACTAGGCTCTATGTCCTAGGGTAGTGTGAATAGTGGTCGCACTAACCCTATTTGCAAGAGATATGGTAAGAACCACAAAGATAAGTGCATGGATAGTAGTGATTCTTGTTTTAGGTCTGGCAAGTTAGGCCAAAAAATAAAGGATTTCTCAGTGGTTGCACAGATAAGTAGGAATAATTTTTAGCAAGGCCAAACTAACTCTTCAGTAGTTCTAGCAAGTCACCCAACTCAGCAGGGTGCCACTTCTAGTACAACTAGTGGAAAATGTCAAAATTAGTTTTATGCCCTTTAGACTTGATAGGATCAGGAAGGTTTTCTTAATGTGGTTACTGGTACGTTATAAGTCTTTCACCTTCATGTTTATGCATTTTTAGATACTGGAGCCATAGTTTCCTTCATGGCTCCTTTTATAGCAGTACTTTTTGGTGGTCATCATGAAATTCTAGTTGAACCCTTCTCAGTTTCTACTCCATTCAGTAGTTTATTGATAGCCAGATGGGTATACAGTATCCCCAAAAGTCACTTTAGTCGACCTTGTAGAGTTATACATGACCGATTTTGATGATATTCTTGGTATGGATTAGCTGCACTCTTACTATGCCTAAGTTTATTGTAGAAATAGAGTAGTCTAGTTTTAGATTCAAAATAATACCATCATAGAGTATAAGGGTAGTACCTCAGTGCCTATACGTCAGTTTGTCTCTTTCCTTAAGGCAAGAAAAATAATTTCCAAAGGGTTCATTTATCAACTTGTTCAATTTGATGACTTGGGTCAAAAATCTCAAGTCTTATGTCAGTCCCTATAGTGAATGATTTTCCAAAAGGTTTTCCTAAAGATCTACCCAGAGTTCCTCTCGAGAGGGAAATTGACTCTACATTAGATCTCTATAAAGATACCCATCTTAAGGAATTGAAATAAAAGTTGAAAGATATACTAGATAAGGTTTTTATCGGGCAGAGTGTCTCTTTATGGGGTACTTTAGTTCTCTACAAGTGCAAGAAAGATGGTTCTCTCAAAATATTCATGGACTATAATCAGTTGAACAAAGTCAAAATCAAGAATAAGAATCCCATCCCTAGGATTGATGACTTATTTGACGAACTTCAGAGTACAAATTATTTCTTTAAAATAGACCTCAAATTCAGCTATTATCATCTCAGAGTCAGAGATTGTGACATTGTGATAATAGGCTTCATAACTTGGTATGGTCACTTTGAATTTATTATTATGTCTTCTAGACAAACAAATTCTCTTGCCACTTTTATGGATTTGATGAATAGAGTGTTCAAGAAGTACTTGGACATGTTCATTATAGCTTTCATAGAAGATACCTTTATTTATTCTCGTAGTGAGGGTGAACATGCAGGTCATTTGAGGATTATCTTTTAGACTCTTAAAGATCACCAGTTATTTACTATGTTCAGCAAGTGTGAATTTTGGTTGAAATTAGTAAAATTTTTTGGTCATATTATCTATGGTTAAGGCATTTGACACTACTCTGAAGGCATTTGACACTAGTTCAAGACTCAAATTCCTCCTCTCTAATTTTGACACTACCAGAGGGTTTAGATGTTTATTGGTATGTTATGATGCTTCTAGGGTTGAGCTCGGTTGTGTATTCATGTAGCAAGTAAAGTTATAGCACAATATTCTAGAAAACTCAAAAATAGGAGATGAACTACTCGACTCATGACCTTGAGTTGGAATTAGTAATTTTTGCCTTTAAGATTTGAAGACATTATCTTTATGGGGTTTATGTTGATATGATCACTGATCATAAGATTCTTCAGTATGCGTTTAGCCAGAAAGATCTAAATATTCGTCTAAGAAGGTGGCTAGATTTGTTGAAAGACTATGATATAGTGTCTTGTACCATTTGGGTAAGGCCAATATTATGGCCGACACCCTTAGTATATTATCTATAGAAAGTGTTGCTCACGTGGAGGGTGATAGGAAAGTGTTAGTTCTTAAAGTTCATTAGCTTTCTATGTTGGGAGTTTTATTAGTTGATTTGATCGAAGATAGTGTCTGGGATCATAATAGATCAAAATATTCTTTGGTTTCTGAGGAGAAGGAAAATCAAGATAGATACCCTATTTTGTAAAATTTAAAAGGGGCAGTTTGGAATAAGAAGGTTGAGGTTTGCTCCTAAGGGGGAGAAAATGTGATTTATTATTAGGTATATTATGTGTTCTGAATGTGGATTACGAGGCAATGAGTTTTAGTAGAAGCTCATGGTTATCAATATTCTATTTACCCAGGTGCCACTAAGATGCACCATGAATTGCGGGAAGTCTATTGGTGTAATGGCATGAAGAAAGATATGGAAAAATTTGTGGCTAAGTGTCCTAATTTTTGCATGTGAAGGTTGAGCACGCAAGACCTAGTGGTATGCTTCAAGAATTCAATTTTCCTACTTGGAAGTAGGAGAAGGTAAATATGGACTTTATTATAGGGTTGCCTCATACTCGTCGACACCATGATTCTATTTGGTTTATCATGGACTGAATGACTAAGTTGTCTCACTACTTTCTAGTTTATATTTCTGATTCACCTGAAGATTATGATAGACTCTATATTAAGGAGTTAGTTTAATTACATAAAGTCCCTTTGACTATTATTTCAGATAGTGGTACCCAGTTTACCCCTTGATTTTTGAAGTTTTTTAGAAAGGTCTTGGTACCCAAATTCATCTTAGTACAACTTTTCACCCATAGATAGATGGCCAAGAAGAGAGGACTATATATACTTTAGGGGACATACTGAGGCATATGTGATTTATCTCAAGGTAAGGTAGGACGATCAACTGCCTTTGATAGAGTTTTCTTGTAATAACAACAACAATCAATCTAGTATTCAGATAGCCCTATTTGAATCACTTTATGGTAGGAGGAGTAAATCTCTTATTTGTTGGTTCGAGGTTGGTGAGGCTTCTTTGATAGGTCTAGATTCTATGTATGAGGTGATGGAAAAACTTAAGATCATAAGAAAAGGCTGAAAACTACTCAGATTTGTTAGAAATCTTATGTAGAAGTGAGGAAAAGGGAGATTGAGTTTAATATTAGTGATTTTGTCAACTAAATTTCACGTATGAAAGTGGTGAAGAGGTTTGGTAAGAAATGAAAGCTCAGTCCCTATTCTATCGGTACTTAAAAGATTCTTTATCGATATGGTAAGGTAGCCTATGAGTTGGATTTTCCTGGAGAGATAGAATCAGTGTATCTAGTCTTCCATGTATCCTTGCTTAATAAGTGCATTGGTGACCCAGCATAAGTAGCCTCTTTAGAAAGGATTGGCATTGAAAATAGTCTCTCTTATGAAAAGTCCCAGTTGATATCATTGATCATCAGATTCATAGACTAGAAAATAAAGAGGTCGCTTTAGTAAAGGTTCTATGGAGAAATCAGTTAGTTGAGGGAGCTACTTAGGAAGTAGAGGCAAATATGCTAGCCAAGCAACCCCGTCCTTTCTTTTCAAATCTAGTTCCATCTTGAGGTAATAATTTTCCTTAATTAATCAATTCTTTTATTTCTATCTCATGCCATCCAGCTATTTCTATGTCATAGCATGCATTCATGATTTTAGTTCAATCCATGCATCACTTATAAAATCAAATATCATTTTATGGTTCAGCTTGTAAGTATTTAGTGCAAAAATCTTAGCTTTTCCCCTAGTACATCAGCTTAGTCAGTTTAATTTAGGGAAAAGTGATTTGAAAGGGGAGATATTATAATACCCTATACCCATCAAAAGATAGGCAATTCAATTAGTTTTCAAATGCCACTAGTCTTACTTTAATCATATATAATAATAAGAAGTTTTGGAAAATTTTCCTGGGGGACTATGAACTTCCATTGACAATGCATTGTAAGACACAATGAGTCATTGCGGAGTCATTGCCACAATAGTAAGGAATCCTAGATATTAGCTAAGTTACGATGAGTCCATCTTACGACTCGTTATCAGTCCTAATGAGTGATTAATGAGTTGTTAGGTGGACCCATTTTCACAACAAAAAGAAATCTAGTAATCAAGTCCATGATAACGACTCCTTCTAACTATCCGTTATCATACCCAATGAGTCATCAGGAGGGAATTCGTTGGCATAATAGTATGATCCCAAGGTGCAGAACCTATAACAATAATTCTAGGGCACGACTCATTACCGAACCTAACGAGTAATTTAGTCATTGCGGCTAGTATTATCTTTTTCTTATATGTTTTAAGATGGGTTGTTTAGTATTTTCCCATTTTCTTAAGGTTTCTCTAAGGGTGGTATATAAGCCTAAACTTCCCTAAATTCCCCAGTAAGTCAAAAAATTAAATGAAGCAAAGAAAATGGGAATTTATTCTTTTCCAAATCCAATTTTGGGTTTCTAAACTTCAAGTTCAAATTCCAAGGATTTCTCCATGGTTTCCACCTCTAGGTATGTGGGATTTCATGAATGGATTCCTTATATCCATTGAGTCCCAAAAATATTTCAAATTCCTAAGTCTATTACTTTCTTCAGGTTTTGGGTTCCAGGTAAAATATGAGTTTACTTAATCCCTTCAGTTTATTTTTTAATAAAACCTTGAGTACATTTTTTCCCCATAAGATTAGCATCCTTTCATACTCAGAATCATAAATTTCCTTTGGTTGATAAATGATTGAGTTTTGCTGGAATTATGAAATCCCTTATTATGATCAGCTTTTATTATCCTCATGTTTAGTTGCATTAGTCAAAGTTGGTGGGTTATGAACACCTGTTACCTTGGGGCTCATCCATATATTAGTTTATATGTCTTTCCAGACTTCAAATTATCTATAGTTGATGATTTTAGAATGATATCATGATGAGAAATTCAGTTTATGTTTCAGTGTCTTTAAGTTGGGAGTAGTACTTAGCACTAAGTGAACGCAAGGATGTTAGCTCACTTGTTAGTTAGTCTAAGATTGTTAGTAGAAGTCCCTAAGTTATAGAACTGTGATACCACCATAGGGTATAAGGGGTTACCCATCAGTTAAGGCATGACACCCTAGTCCTTACGGACCTCACTTTAGTGGATTCATGCCAGCCAGTGTTGGTACCCTTGACAAGGTACTAAAACCGTTCAAACCGGGGTTACAGGATGGACCCTAATTTTCTTATATTATGTTATGTCAGTTACTGACTTGTCAATTCATGTTTCAGTTTATGTGTCAGTTTAGATTATCCATGACCTTATGTTCATTTATTCAATTTTATTCAGTATATGTTTATACTTGGTCTTGCATACAGTTTATCATGTTACATGCATTCATATTCAGTTTATACCAGTTAGTTTCCCATATCGCATACTCAGTACATTAAAAGTACTAGTTGCATACTTCTTTGCATAATATCATCTCATAATATTGGTTCGGAAGCTCAATACTGGATTGTACTTAGCACGTTCCCATACCACTCACCAGTAGTTTAGTGAACCCTCATGATTCGAGGACTAGTTATCACTTATTTATTTCAGAATTTCATTTTGTTTTAGTTAGTTGGAGTTAGTTGGGGGCTTGTCCCAACTACACATTATGATTTAGAAGCTTTCAAATAGATATGTAATCCATTTGTTGAGTATTCATATATTATTAGCATTGATTCCATTACCATTTATTATTAGTTTACTTTTTGTATAGCTTCCGCCCAGTATTTTTAGTACTTCTCCAGTATTTTAGTGATATGCCAGACCATGGGTTAGCTTGGGGTCACTTATGACTCTATGCACGGTGTTAGAATTAGAGGCAGTCTCGAGTCGTGACATAAATAAAGAGAGAGAAAGAACCAGATTATGCGAAATACCCCAAGACTGGTATTCGTCAGTACATGAGCTACTTAATCATAAGAGTAGTACTAAACAAGTACAATATATAGAGAAACATCCCTAAGAAACAAATAAAAACCTGTCTTACAAAATAGAAGAAGAAGGAGTAACTCTAGACATTGGGAGATCATCCCATATATCCAGTCCAAGACAGTTCCACATAATGTACACATTAATAATTAGAATTCCTACAAAGATCTTCAAGGTGAAAAAGTTATTATAAGTACCAAACATGAGGTACTCAGTAGGCATAAGTTAACTGAGCTTTAAAAATAAATGCAAGTACAAATAATACGCAAGGAAGAATACACAATATAAGTAACAAGAAATAATGCACTTACCTACATAAGGTAGCTTAATCATTAATTACAACAAGAATAGTTTTAAGGGATAATATTACTAGCAGAATACTCCAAAAGTCTACCCAAAGTAAGTGAAACAAGGTAATGTAACACTAGAGATGAAAATCCTATAAAGGGAGTCGAGTATGCGTACCTGAACCACGATAGATCATTCACAACTAACCGATCAAAAACTAAGTAGAAATGATCAAATATAACCTATATAGGTACCCATAAGCGCATAAGATACAAAAAATAGACATAAATACAAACAATAAACAGTAACCTAGCCGAACTCCACAAGCACACCAGGTATAAACAATAAACATACTAGTGATAGGCAGTGCAAATGAATAGAAGAATGAAATAAAAATTAAGTAATGTAGTACGAGAAGTGTGTCATGTGTAACCATAGTCTATCCATCTCCTCCAAGACTATGGCTCACAAGGTAGAACCTATGGAGAACACACCTCCTATAGTATTGTGGCTTAAGGAATGAGGAACACATAGGGGACTCATGATATTCATTACACTTCTCGGTCTTAAACCAATACTTCTAAGACTAATATCTATATACACTGTTTGATCTTAAACCAGTACTTGCAAGACTAGAATGAATAATAATCATAAATATGATAGGTGCCCAAAATAGAATTGAGACTAAGATGATACAAATTTTTTTCTTTTTAAAATTATTTTATTGGTAAAACCTCTTCCAATTATGTTCCATAGTCAAAGTTAGTAAATGTAATCTAGGATAAATCCTTTAAAAATGGAAATAAACTAGTGATTTAAAAAGGTTTAAAATGTGTTTAGATATGCCCAAAAAGCTAAGTAAATTCCCATATTTTAGTCTCAAAAACTCTCATCAATAGTAATGGTGGAATGATTCCCATTTAAAATCCAGTATAAGAGTGGAAATGGGAATAGATCCCTTTTTGAAACAATAATGAAAATTAATGATTTTCCATGGAATTTTTTATATGGCCCAATTTTGTAGGTCATGATAACGCCTACTATAATCAACCAATAGGCAAGCCAAACATGTAGTCTAGAACAACTAGCAATAGACCACCACATATATATAGAATGAATGCAGAATAAATGTAACAAAATATCTAATACATAAATAAAATCCCAAAACTAGTGGTATCAATACAAGAGCTTTTACATGAAAAGATTTCAAAATGAAGTACAAATGAATACACTAATACAACTTATCTCCATATACAATATAGAGATTAGACTACTACATAAGAGAGAGATAAGTAATACTCTGGGCATCAAGAGCTCACTCTAAGTCTCTAAATCATTGATATGTAAATAAGAGGGAAAAGGATATATATATATATATAAATATAAGTATACAAGGCCAAGGAATGGGTATATAATTGGAGTAAATGAAGGAAAGGAGGGATATACGATAATACTGTAGCTACATATAGCTAAGTTCAATGAATTTTGGTTTATAATTACTAAATTACCCCTAAATATCATTAATCCACTAAATTATCTATTGAATTGCTTGTTTTAGGTGAATTAAGATAGAAAATTCCTAAAAAAGGGAGAATGATCATGAACATGGCCTAAGGATTGGGTGTGAATTATAATTATCAATATGGTAGGTCATTTCATTGATTATGTATTTGTATGCATTTCTATATCGAAATCATGCAGAAATTGCACCTAAGGGAAAGAATCCGATGTTATAAAATCTTTGAAAGGATAATTTGGTCAGAAGGATGAAAGGATATCCTCATTGAATACCCACATACATTATTGATTTCAATTCTTGAATTGAAATTTTGAGCATTTGAATTTGGAGATTAAAAGTCGTGATTTAATGCATTAGAGCTGAGAAAATCAAATGTTTCTTGAGCAATTTGTGTGTTGTGTTTAGATAAGGGATTTGGAGTTTTTTTGAATTTATATTCATCTTTAGAATATTTTAAACGATGTAGTTTTTGGATTAAAAGAGTGTGAAAAGACCCAAAAATCCTTAGAAACTATCTGGAAAACTCCTAGAAGCAGTCCAGATGACTTAGGTCACGACTTGTGAGGTATGGCAACGAGTCGTAAGTTGAGTCATAGTCAGAAACCCAAATTCATCCCTTACTCTAAAGATCATGACTTTCTTCTAATGACTTGTATCGGATCACAAGTCGTGATAAGAGTCGTGGTCACTAGCAGTTCTGGCAGTGCTTCAGTAATTTAGGCATAAATTTTTACTTCGAAATAGAATAAAGGAAAACTTGGTGGCATTGGGAAGGTAATTCGATGACATATTTGATGGACTCTTCAGCTTACAAATTCATAGTATTCCAAAAGTATGCTCGTTTGAAGCTGACTATAGCTATATTCTTCACATCAATTTAATTGCTAAGAGATGTTTTGGATTTTGTATAAGCTAGGAGTTTTTTGAGGCCTTAATATATGTCTAAATAACTAATAAAACTACCAAAATATAAGGTTTGATTTTTGCATAAAATTGAAGCATCATTTAAATATTGGTTTTGATTTTTGGGGTGTCACAATATCTCCCCCTTGAGATAATTCATTCTCAAATAAAGACTGACTTGGCTGAAAGGATAGGGAAAGAGTTCCCATCTTTGACATAGAATTCTAAGAGCTGAATATGGACATGATGAGTAAATTTCCAACTAAAATTTTTCTAGTTCGAAAGTTAGGAACTCACTAGTACTGCCTGGCTAAATTTTGAAGTTGGATAACTAATATGATACTGATTTCTAAATCTGGATATCTTTTTTGGTTTGGATTGATCTAGACTAGGAGTAAGTTGTCAATTAAATATACAATTAGCATGACTATAAGTAAATCACCCAATGGAATATGAATATTCCTGAAACTTCGGATAGTAAGACAAAATAAAAAGATGGAAAACTATACTAAAAGATTATAACTTAACTAAAGTATCCATGGCACAAATGGATATTTAGACTTGTAAAGTGATATATAAAGACAAGAAATTTTCAAGAGTCACTAGAAAAGGAATATTTGCTACCTTCAATAATCCTTCTGAGATGTTCTAATAACATTAGGAAGCAATGAATTTTGGGCACGATCTGAGTAAGATATCTGTATAAGGACTTGGAACATAGCTACAACTCTATAACATGGAATATAGGCAAATAAAACATAAGCTAGGATAGAATTACTATGCCTTAGACAATGCAACTACTAACTTTCAAGCTTAGCCACACTTCTGAAATACTCCTTAAACTACATTTTTCCTCTTAAATACTACACTTCATTTGATGCCACTTATAATCTTCACTTGGGTATTGATAACTCCATTTACTAAAGTCTGAGTTGAACTAAATTCTCTCACCATGTTCAAGCCTAACTCAAAATCACAAGGTACTACACATAACCACATAATACTAGTCTAAACCACCAATTCAATATCCTACGTGTTTTTAGAGATCTTATTTAAATAATAATACTCCTTAACACTTCAAAAATAACTTCAACCTTTTACAAGGAATTCACTAGAACAAAATGCATTTATCAACTTATATACTAACATGACATTTAAACCTAACATTATGACCATATATGAACATCTAGGAAACCAGCCCACCTAAGAATTTTCCCATATTCTCTAATACCTCTATCAATAATAACTTTCTTGTATTTTTTCCAATAAAACATCTAGAATTCTAAACTAAATATGACATATACCAAAAACATTTCCTTAATATTCCTTTACACTTATAGCCTTCGACAAAACAAGCGTACAACAATCTTTCCCCAGTAAGGAATATTTATTCTCTCAATCTAAACCATTGTTCATTTATTTTCATCGCTATTTTCTTTACATAAGGAGAGGTCTCTGAAAGGCTAGAACAAGAGGACCTGAAGCATGAAAGAATACTATATATAACTTTGACACTTAATTGAGGCTAGAGAAATAAAGTATAAAAAGAATAAATTCATTAAAGAGATCTAAACTGAAGTTATACATGCCATAATGTAAATTTCAATGTTCATTTAGGGTGTACCATTAGTACTGGGAGCTGAGCACATTGTAAAACATGAGTACATGAATCATGAGCTTCATGATTGGATATCAAAATTCATAAATTCAGGCAATACGAGTAGTACTTCTTATTGGACTGTTACTCCTCAAACTAGGAATTGAGAGTGGACATGATTCTATATAAAGTGCATGGATATGGGCTAAGCTCACAGACCTGACTTGTAATGCATGAGTAGAGTATCATAATGACTAAGTATAAAAAATCATACAAAAATAATACTATGTTGGGCATCTTCCTCCCCTAGCGTTGTTCTAAAACTCACTGCATCAAATTTATTAACGTAACTCAATTTCTTATTCTATCATCTGCTCCTTAGATTTAAGCTATTGTTATAGGATTATGGACTTCTGCAATACACTCTAAATTGAATTGAAATCCCTTTAATCTAGAGTAGGAGATATAACAATGCATACAAATACTAAAATCCCTAAAAGATAATTTCTTAAATTCTAAAACTCGTTGCTAGTACTTCCTTCTAAAATAAAATTTATAACCTTCTATATTCCTAATGGTCGTCATACAATAACTTACACTTACTAATTTAGAATTGTCTGGAGTATCACAGTACCTTAATTACACACCTTTTATTTCATAATTCCAAAATGATTTCATTATTAGCTTGATTATTAACAATTTAATCTTAGATAATAACACTCAATATGGATGGTCAAACAAATTCTCATGCATTAATATCCACTTACTACTTTCGGATAGGGATCATGAAACACTAATCCACAAAAAATTTATGAAAATATTCTCAACCTTAACAAACTTTTCTATATTTCTGATCGTGACCTAATCTCTATCTTGACTAAAGCATCAAAATATATAACAGGGTTAGGAATAAGATTATTTAGGAGAAGGTGGGAGTGGCATCGGTGGAAGAGAAGATGCGAGAAGTGAGTTTGAGATGGTTTGGTCATGTGATGAGAAGGGGCACAGATGCCCCTATTCGTAGGTATGAGTGGTTATTCTTAGATGGTTTCAAGTGGGAGAGGGGTAGACTGAAGAAGTACTGGAGAGAAGTAATTAGAGGTGATATGGAGTAGTTACAACTTTTTGAGGACATGACCCTTGATAGAAAACTATGGAGAAAAAGAATTAGAGTAGAGGGATAAGGTGGGTGGTCGAGTCATAGTCTGTAGTTAGAAGGGTTTGGTGTAGCTTGGTTGGTAGGTCTAGGGGTGGGGGAGGGGTGTCCATTATTTGTTTGTGTACTTTATTGTTATGTTATTTTATTTCTTTTGCACACTTTTGACGTTTTTATCCTTTGTCCTTTTGTCTTGAGATAGGGGTCTATCGGAAACAACCTCTCTACTTCCCCGGAGGTAATGTTATGGACTACGTATATTTTACCCTCCCCAGGCCCTACTAGGTGGGAATATACTGGGTTTTTTGTTGTTGTTGTTGTTGTTCCCCTTAACTGGTAAATCTCTCTCAATATGCTATTATACAATCGACACCACCTTTATAGACCCATCGATACATAATCTACTAAATTTAAATAAACACTATCCCCACACCACTGGTACTACAGTTCTACACTTCTAACTCTAGCTCATGCTGTCATAGGATTTCTGAGAAGGGATCTGAGAGAATAATTGACTTTTGCTCATTGCACAATTTTCCTAAGTAAGAAAAAAAAATTCAACGTTTGGAACTTGAAGGAACTGATGGGATCCTTTTCAACCTATGTGAAATCTCATAACAGTTTGTCTGGACTATCTAAGAAAACTCTATCAGTAGTAATTTAAGCATGACTATTTCTATTATCTCAAAAATAAGGTAGAGTTGGTATGAATGGAGCAGTGTAAGAATCTGTATAGGTTTCATAAAGAACATCTCTACTACACGATCTGAGATATAAAAGAAGAAAAATATTTTTTAAATGCCTTGTAGCCTCTCGAACAAAAGTAAAAACATCTTTATGCCATTCTACAAGACTCTACGAGACACGACTTCATAGATACCCTATGAAACTTGATCCTTGTGCTTTGATACCATGTTTGTCACGACTTGAGACAACCCCTAAGTCATAACATAGTGCATATAACCATAAGTGATCCCAAGCTAACCCTTATACAGTTATAATGCTTAATCAACTATTTAAAACATATATAAAAGCTAAACCGACTGAGAGAAAGCATAATCATGAGGTAAGGTATTTTAATACATTTCTATTCAAAGTTTTTAACATTGTAATATAGAAGAAACAAGAACTTAAACTACGTATAATGACTTTGTCTAGCCATCTATGAAGCGTCAACTATTTCTTACTATAGGTAGTCAGGACATGATCCTAAACTTCCCTAATAAACATATAAGAATAAGAAAATATTGATATAAAAATTACATCTAACTTGAGTCCTTGAAGTATGAGAATGCTTCCCCTGCTAGCCGAATTCTACGATCTGCTTAGCAAGAATACTATAGTAAGAACCAGCATCTACATCACATAAAAAGTGTAGGCAGAAAAGGTAAGCTATTAATACTTTGGAATATAATGACTATGTGAGATATGAATTAGTCAAGAAAAAACTTAAAACATGGTTTAAAACTAAGTAAGTAAGCCATTTATTGAAATATACATTTAGATCATGTATGTATGTAAAAGTTGTATGGCATAGTGAAATTTCTAAAGCATGAGCTAAAATATTTTTGTAAATTTGGAAACTATAGAAGCATGACTATTATACTTAATCTCAAGATAATGATGCATATGTTGCAAAAATATACTGAAGGTCATATATGAATATTGGGTTTGAAATTGTGGGATGTGAACTATGTAAGAATGTAATGTATAAAAATAAATAACTAAATACAAGGTCAGGCACATCTGAATTAAAATATATGTTGAACATAAACTAAGGACTGTGGGAGCTAACAATTATCGATAGACCCCAATCTAAGAAAATTGAGGTCAAACCTATAATCCTAGTTAGAAGGGTATCAGTAGCTTGCAAAGGGTACCAACACTGGCTGATGTGGATCTACTAAACTGATGTCCTATAGGACTAGGGTGTCCTACCAAAACTAACAGGAAGGGACCCTTTATAACCTATGGTAAAAATGTAGTTCTGGAACATAGAGATTGCTACTAAAGGTCTCCACCTAACTAATGGAGGAGAAGTCAACACTGTGTTCACTTGGTGCTAAGTACCACTCCCAACATAACAACACTAAAAATTGATATATATGATTAATATAGTAGTATTCTTAAAAATAACAACATATGCATAATCTAAATCCCTTAAAATATGTCAACGGATACATGCATAAAATCCTAGTATCTGGTGTTCATAACCCACCAGCTCTATTCATGATAATATTAACCAACATTAAAAAAAAATTCATAATTTAATCTTAAAAACTCAACAACTTTTCATAATAAGGGAATTCATGATTTTGAATAGTGAAAGATGCTATTCTTATGGGAAAACTTGACTTCAAGTTTTAATTACAAAATAAACTAAATAAATTAGGGAAAAGTCATGTAGCTTGATCATATGCTTTTAATGTTAACTAATAGCATGTAAAACATTCTTGTATTTGAGAATAGTGTGAATGATATGATATGAGCTTATAAAATAATGACTAATCACTAAAGCATTCTTATGAGTGAAAATTCTATCATTTTGAATTGAATGTAAACTTGGATAACAAAATTTGGGTAAATCCCTAGTTCATGAAAATCATAAATCTCATGAATAAAATTATAATTTGAGCATAAGGAGGAAAGACGATCCTCATTAAATATCAACATACCTGATTGGCTTCGATTCTTGAATTGAAAATTTGAGGAATTGAACTTGGAGATGAAAAGACCAAATTTATTTAATTAGAGAGAATTAAATAGCACGTTCCTTGGGTAATTTATGTTTTTTGTTTAGAATAATGGATTTGGAGTGTTATTGCTTTATATTAAGCCCTACAATAGCTTAATTGATGTAGTTTGGGGTTAAAAGAGTTGAAAAAACTAAAAAACCCTTAGAAACTTCAAAAAACTCCTGGAAGTAGTCTCTATATCTTAGGTCATGACTCAAATGGTCAGGCAACGTGTCATGACTTGAGTAATTGTCAGGAACCCAAATTCTACCCTAACTATCTAGATCACGACTCTTTCCTAATAACTTATGATGTCTGATCACAAGTCGTGATCAGAGTTGTGGTCATTGGATGCCCTGATAGTGCTTTAGTAATTTGGCTAAAACTATTGACTCCAATATCAAATTAAGGAGAATTTTGTGGATTTTGAAAGCTCACTCAGTTATCTATCTGATGGTGGGTCTTAAACTTAAAAATTCATTGTAATCCAAAAGTTATGATCGTTTTAAGTTTACTATAGTAATATTCTTCACAAGAATTTCATCGCTAAGAGATGTTTTTACTTGTTAATAAGTTAGAAATGTTTTAAGGCCTTAATATATTTTATAACTTATAAAACTTCAAAAACAAGAGGTTTTATTTTTGCATGATTTTTATTGTGGTTCTAATATTGTCTTGAATTTGGAATTTTTAGGGTGTCGCAATGATTTAACCTACCTTATGCTTAACAGAGGGATGTTTTGATATTTTAATATTCTCTCAGTTTATTGGTGGAATATCATTGGCAGACACTTGTGTGTCGGTCTTTGTACATGGACAAAATTTGTGCCTTGTAGGTCATGATATAAGGTAATTTGATACCCATTGCATATTCTTACGAGGATAAGGTTAGCTTGACGATTCCATGAGTGAAACAAGGTATATGATTATATGTCTGATAATTGATTTACTTGTCTTCATTGGTTTTGACTTTTATTGAATTACTTGAATTTGTTGTAAATGGAATGACTTGTTGCGTGTAATCCTAAGTAGCTTAATTTATACTTGTTTTGATAAGTGTGGTTTAAGAGAGCATACATTAACTTGTTGTACTATGTTTTGGTTAAATATTCATATTTCCATCTTGGGTTGGCCAAATGAATCTACCAGTACATTGTTGTTTTTATGTGCTAATATTACACTTGCTCCTAGTTTTTGTTGAGTTTAGAAAATCTTCCAGTATCTCTTACAAGACCTCCTTTGTGACTCTAGAGTGTAGTTAAGATTTTAGGGGTGAGCAACTTATTCAGCTACCATGGAATCTTTTAGTTATGAATTTTTTTATTTTTTTGGGCATATGTACTATTCTTTATTTTTTAGGATTGCATCCCCTTCTTAATATTCATAGTATGTTTTGTACACCGACTTTTAAATTCATCGGTTGTTTTTGATCTAGTACTTATTTCTGTAATTTCTTGGGTTATTAGGCTGGATGATTGTTATGTTATTATTTGTGTAGTTATCTTTTTCTGTAGGTATTTGTAAATGCTTCTCGGTTTATTATTGAGTCGTGACAAAGTTGATGTGAGAGACTAGCTTTGCCGATCTCATTGTACAAAAATAGGTTCAGTAGAGTATCATGGAATGGTATGGAGATGTCAGCACTTGTCTTTGTGAGGCTATAAGACTTTAAGAAATTATCATTCTTTCTTAATTCATATTGTATTTTTATTCCAATTGATATCTAGAGATCCAAATTTGTATTTAAATTTATCCATTATTTTTTTTGTAGATGGTGACAATTAGGTCAAACATCACTTGAGCAGGAGCCCCCATAATAACAGCTCTAATTATGAAGCCAACCATAAGGGAAAGATAATAAGTGAGAGGGAGAGGTAGGGAAAGAAGGGATGAGCTGCACCTAATGTAGAGGAAGAAGGGGACTAACCACACCCATCAGGGGTATGATAGTGTGTAATTTTAATGTTTGGCAACTTGTAGGAAAAATAAGCTATAGATGAAAAATGTTGACAAAAAAGGTATGCTATCAGTACACTGGAATATACTGAGTATGTGAGATATGAATTAGTCATGTAAATACTTAAAATATGTTTTAAAACTAAGGACATAAGCCATTTGCTAAAATATGCATCTAGAATATATTTGAATGTAAAAGTTTATGACAAAGTAAAATTTCTAAAGCACAAGCTAAAATATTTTTGTAAACTGGAAGATGTAGAAGCATGACTATTATACTAAATCTCAAGATAATGTTGAATATGAAATAAACTATACTTAAGGTCATGTATAAATACTGGGTGTAAAACAGTGTGATGTGAACTGATGAAATGGCCAAGTGTAAGCATGTAATGTATCAAACTAAATAACTAAATAACAAAACACAAGGTCAGTTGAACATAAACTGAGGACTAAGGGGCTAACAATTACCGACATACCCTAATCTGAGGAAATAAGGCTCAAACCTATAACCCCAGTTGGAAGGGTGTCAGTTCCTTACAAAAGGTAACAACACTGGCTGAGGTGGATCTACTAAACTGATGTTCCAAAGGACTAGGGTGTCCTACCTAAACTAAGGGGAGGGGACCCCTTATATCCTATGGTGAAAATAAAGTTCGGAAATATAGATACTACTACTAGCGGTCTCTACCTGACTGATGGAGGAGAAGTCAATGCTGCATTCACTCAGTGCTAAGTACCACTCCCAACTTAACGACAATGAAAATTGATATATATGATCAATATATGAGTATTGTCGAAAATAGCAACATATGCGTAATCTGAATTACTCAAAACATGTCAACGGATACATGGATGGAATCCTAGGTATCTAGCATTCATAACCTGCTAGCTTTATTCATGATAATATTAACTGACATTAAAAGAAAATTCCCACTTTAAGCTAAAAAACTTAACTTTTCATAATAATGGAATTCATAATTTTGAACATTGGAAGATGTTATTCTTATGGGAAAACTTGTATTCAAGTTTTAATTACAAAATAAACTGAAGAAATTAGGGAAATTTCGTATAGCTTGATCATATGCTTTAAATGTTAACTAATAATATGTAAAACATGCTTGTATTTGAAAATAGTGTGAATGATATGATATGAGCCTTGAAAATCATGAATAATCACTATAACATGCTTATGGGTGAAAATTATATCATGTTGAATTGAATGTAAACTTGGAGTACACAATTTGGGTAAAGCCCTAGTTCATAAAAATCATAAATTTTATGGATAAAATCATAATTTGGATATAGGATGAAAGGCAATCCTTATTAAATCTCCATATATATGATTTCTTTTAATTCTTGAATTGAAATTTTTAGGAATTGAACTTGGAGATGAAAAGCCCTAATTTCTTGCTTTAGAGAAGAGAAAATCACATGTTCCTTGAGTAATTTATGTGTTGTGTCTAGAATAAGGAATTTGGAGTGTTTTTATTTATGACCCCGCAAAATTCTTATCTTAAATTAGTCCTTTAGGCTTGTCAAGGTGTCACACTTAAAATATTTTAGCTAAGTATTCAGACTTAGTGCCATTTTAGCCTTTGAAAGTTGGCAATCTTATTTTAAGACCTTTACGTCCATTAAATATTGATATTCAAGTTAATTCATGATCAGGAAGGTGAATAGGTGTTTCCGGATGAGTTTCGAATTTTTTGAACCTTGTTTAGACCATGTTTGAGTGCCCAAAATAGTGGGTCGACGTGATATCAATGCATTGTATCAACCATCGAGTTGATGGATAATTTTTCCCCTAGATCCTATGCAAATTCTAGTGAACCATGCGGACTCAACTGGCACATTGGCTATCGCATTGATGCGAACAACGCGGCGCGTCGGCTTGCACATCGGTAGCATAGTTTTTAGTCATTAAAAAACCACATCCTTGGGGCTAATTGGGTCTTTTTCCCACGACCTTCAGCCCCCAAAACACAAAATTAAACCCTTTAAAGAGAAATTATAGTTATTATTCCTCAAAATACTCAAGTATAAGAACCCTAGGATATTCAATTTTAAATCAAGAACTCAAGAACTCACCATCGATCCCTTAGAATTCAAGTACTAAGGTATGTGTATTGATCATCCAAGGGTTCCTCCACCCTTGGAGTCCAAGAAACTATTTTTAAACATCAAGTATATGAAATTCATGAATCCCATGTTGGGTTTGATAATATTCATGTTTAAAATGATTGATTGGGTTTCAAATCCATGTTTCATGATAAATTTCATATGGGGTTAATTGAATTATATGTGTTATCATGTGAGATCATGCTAAGGCCTTCAAATTGTAAATTTTATATTTGGAATTGTCTGCTCACATGTTGATTAGTATTATATGCCTATTTTATGCTTTTCAAGTCATTGATGAATTAAGCATGGAAGTTGAATAGTGGAATTATATCATGTTAGTATCTATTCAAGTTCATGCCATACAAGTGTTTGTTAAAATGCCCCTAATGAATGAATAATGATCAATTACTTAGTTTACATATTTCAAGTTTGTGCCATGTCTCTTAATTTATGCTATTGAGTCCTGGGGGTACTTTTACCTGACAATTTAGCTATTTGAACCTTAGTAGCAATCCTTGCATTACAGAACTATGTAGCCATCATAGGTTGAGATATCATTCTGCCAGATACAATGAGGGTTGATACATCTCATTTGAGTTTTCCTACTAGTAAGGGTTGACGGAAGAGCTTTCTATCATAAAGGGTTAACTTAGTGCTTGTCCTTAACCATAGCATGGTATTAAAACCATTCCAACTAGGGTTATAATTTGTACCCTAATTAGATTAGAGAGGTGCATATCGGTTAGATGATTACCTCCTACAGTCTCAGTTTTAGTGTCAGTCTTGAAATAAAACACAGTTCAGTTCTACAGATTCAGGACTATCAGATATAGTTACTCAACTCAGTATATAACTCTGTATAGTTCCACAGAATTTGGAACTATCAGATATAATTTTTCATATAATCAGTAATACAGTATTAGTAAACTCGGATATTAGTTATTAGTATTCTGACTCAATACTCAGTAATATCACTATCTCAGTTATAGTCTATATATTCATACATTTACTCTTATTCAGTCATACTTATGTTATTTAATTAGTATTGTTCATGCAGATGAACCTATGCATTTCAGCCTACCTCACTAAGCATAGTATATTCAAAGGTCTGATGCATGCTTTTTGTACTATGATGTCTTATATCATAGGTTCAAACACACGAGCTCCAGAGCACCCTTAGCAGTTCAGATATTCAGCTTTCAGAGTAGTGGTGAGTCCTCATAGTTCAAGGAAATGCTTGTTATTTTTAATATTTAAGTATTATTTTTTGGTAGTCAGAGTTAGTTAGAGACTTGTCCCACCAACTCCACAGTTCAAATAATTTAGAGGCTTTTTAGACTAGAGTATTTTCAGATAGTTGTTCAGTTTTACAATATTTATATTCAGTTTTGGTACTTTGATATTGCATTCAGATTTATTTACATATTTGAACCTTATGTCATATATTTCTACCTATTTCTGCAATCATTACAGTATTTATTACAAAGTTATTTTAGTAGGTACCGATCATAGGTTAGCTTACGGTCTTTCAAGATTATAAGCATCATGTAGAGTCCGAGTTATAGACTCAATGCATTATATTTTGCTTTATATTAAGCCTTATAATAGCTTAATTGATGTAGTTTGGGGGTCAGAAGAGTGGGATAAAACAAAAAACCCTTAGAAACATTCTAAAAACTTCTAGAAGCAGTCCTGATGAATTAGGTCACGACTCGTGAGGTCTGGTCATGAGTCGTGACTTGAGTCGTGGTCAGGAACCCAAGTTTGGACCCTATTGTTTAGATCATGACTCTTTCCTAATAACTCATCATGTCTGATAACGACTCATGATAAGAGTTGTGGTGATTGGCTATTTTGATATATAAAAGAATGTACTATTATATGGTTATTTTGATATATAAAAACATGACTATTATACTTAATATCAAGATAATATTGAATATACTGTAAAACTATATTAAAGGTCATGTATGAATACTGGGTCTAATACTGTGGGATGTGAACTGATCTAATTACCAAGTGTAAGCATGTAATGTATAAAACTAAATAAGTAAATAGCTAAATACATGGTCAGGCACACGTGAACTAAAATTTAAGTTGAACTTAAACTGAGGACTATAGGGGCTAACAATTATCGACATGCCCCAACATGAGCAAATTGGGGTCAAACCTATAACCTTAGTTAGAAGGGTATCAGTACCTTGTAAAAGGTACCAACACTGGCTAACATGGATCTACTAAACTGATGTCCCAAAGGACTAGTGTGTTCTACCTAAACTATGGGGAGGAGACCCCTTATAACCTATGGTGAAAACAAAGTTTTGGAATATAGATACTGCTACTAACGGTCTCTACCTAACTGATAGTGGAGCAGTCAATACTGCATTAACTCGGTGCTAAGTACCACTCCTAACTTAACAACACTGAAAACCAATATATATGATCAATATAGTAGTATTCTTGAAAATAACAACATATACATAATCAGAATTGCTCAAAATATATCAATGGATACGTGCAAGAAATCCCAGGTATCTCGTGTTCATAACTCACCAGGTATATTCTTGATAATATTTACTGACATTAAAACAAAATACATAATTTAAGCTAAAAAAACTCAACAATTTTTCATAATAATAAAATCATGATTTTGAACAATGGAAGACGCTATTCATATGGGAAAACTTGTATTCAAGTTTTAATTACAAAATTAACTGAAGATATTAAGTAAAAGTCATAAAACTTGATCATATGCTTTACATGTTGACTAATAATATGAAAAACATGCTTGTATTTGAAAATAGTATGAATGATATGATATGAGCCTATAAAATCATTAATAATCACTATAACATGCTTATGAGTGAAAATTATATCTTGTTGAATTGAATGTAAAGTTGGAGTACACAATTTGGGTAAAGCCCTAGTTCATGAAAATCATAAATTTTATGAATAAAATCATAATTTAGACATGAGGATAAAAGGCTATCCTCGTTAAATATCCACATACCTGATTGCTTTTGATTCTTAAATTGAAATTTTGAGAAATTGAACTTGGAGATGAAAATCCCTAATTTCTTACTTTAGAGAAGAGAAAATCACATGTTCCTTTATTAATTTTTATGTTGTATTGAAAATAAGAGATTTGGAGTGCTTTTGCTTTATATTAAGCTTTATAATAGCTTAATTGACGTAGTTTCGGGGTTAAAAGAGTGCGAAAAAATTTAAAAACCCTTTAGAAACCTTCTAAAAACTCCTAAAAGCAGTCTCGATGAATCAGGTCATAATTCGTGAGGTCTGGTCATGAGTCGTGACTTGAGTCATGGTCAAGCTAAATTGGCCCCTACTGTCTAGATAACGACTCTTTCCTAATGACTCATCATGTCTGATCATGAGTCGTGATCAGAGTCATTGTTATTGGCTGTTTTGATAATAATTTGGCCATAAATATTGACTCCAATATCATATTAAGTCAAAATTGGTAGATTTACAAAGTTAACTTCATTATCTATCTGATGGTTGGTCTTGACCTCAAAAACTCATAGTAGTCCAAAATTTATGCTCGTTTGAAGCTGACTATAGTTATATTCTTCATAAGAATTTAATCATTGAGAGATGATTTAACATGTCTACAAGCTAGGATTGGTTTGTCGCCTTAATATATTTCTAAATAACTTGTAAAACTTCAATAACATGAGATTTTATTTTTTCATGGACTTGAAGCATGGTTTGTGGCCTTAATATATTTTATTTTTGAATTTTTGTGGTGCCACAATGATTTAACCTACCTTATGGTCAAAAGAGGGCTATTTTGATATTTTAATATTCTATTGGTTTGTTGGTGGAATATCATTGGCAGACATTTGTGTATGGGTTTTTGTACATGGACAAAATTTGAGCTTTGTAGGTCATGATAGAAGCTGATTTGATATCCATTGCTTATATGTATGAGGTTATGGTGAGTTTGGTGATTCCATGAGTAAAACAAGTTATATGCTTATATGTCTGATAATTGATTAGCTTGTCTTCAATTGTTTTAACTTTTGTTGAATTACATGACTTTGTTGTAAATGGCATGAATTGTTGCTTGTAATCCTAAGTATCTTAATTGAGACCTGTTATGCTAGGTATGGTTTAAGAGAATGGATTAACTTGTTGTACTACGTTCTGTTTAAATGTTTTGTTCCCATCTTGGGTTAGCTAAATGAATCTACCAGTATATTGTTGGTTTTATGTTGTAATATTACACTAGCTCTTAGTTTTTATTTAGTGTAGAAAATCTTTCAGTATCTTTTACAAGACCTCTCTTTTGACTCTAGTGTGTAATCAAGATTTTAGGGGTGACCAACTTATTTAGCTGCCATGGAATCTTTCAGTTATGAAATTGTCCTTTGTTTCGGCATATGCACTGTTCTTCATTTTTAAGGATTGCATCTTCTTCTCAATATTCATAGTATGTTTTGTACCAACTTTTAAATACAACTAGTGTTTTGGATCTAGTACTTATTTCTGTAATTTTTTGGGTTGTTAGGATGGATGATTCTTAAGCTATTATTAGTGTAGTTTTTTTTTCCCATAGGTATTTGTTAATTCTTCTAGGGTTATTGGTTCTTCCTTGGATAATGGAGTGAGTTCTAACCATGTCCAATTGAGTCATGACAAAGTTTATGTTAGAGCCTAGCTTTGTCGATCTTATTATTCCAAAATAGGGTCAGTAGAGTCTCATGGAATGGTATGGATACATCTGCACTTATCTTTGTGAGGCTATAAAACTTTCGGAAACTATCATTCTTTCTTATTTCTTATTGTAACTTGATTCCAATTGGTATCTGTTTACCCAAATTGGTTTTTACTTTTGTCTATTTTTTTTTGTAGATGGTGACAATTAGGTTAAACATCACTTGAGAAGGATCCCCCATACTAGCTACTCCAACCATGAAGCCAATAATAAGGGGAAGTGAATAAGTGAGAAGGAGAGGTAGGAGAAAAAGGGAAGAGTCGCAACCGAGGTAGGGGAAGAATGGGACTAGCCACACCCATTAGCGGTGTGATAGTCTCCAATTTCAATGACTGACAACTTATAGGAAAAATGAGCAATAAACGAAAAATGAAGAAGACATCCCAAGCATGGAAACAATAAAAATTAAGTAACATACACAAAAGGAGAAGAAATCGCAAGCTCATAAACAAGAAAAATGAGCAATAACAAAAAAAGGAAGAAGGCTTCTTAAGATTGTAAACAAGGAAAAAAATCCTTATTTTAGAGACTAAGTTTTGCATATTGTATGGATCATTAATGAGACCATTTACGGTCCAACATTCTTCTTGGAAAGAGGATATTTTATATCTGATTTCCAAGGATTAAATCTCTTGGGTGTCCTTATAGTTTGAATATTCCAATGGTTAGTAGTAGACCAACCACTTTATTTAAGTGATGGAAGACATAGAAAGATTTACATAATGTATCAACCTTCTTTATCTCTATTCTATACTTTAATTAAGCATTGTATTCTCTTGTAGTTTATAGTGTACTCAAAAAGACAGAAAATAAACACATAGTTAGTGAGGCATTTGTATAAAAAAGAGAAAAGAAACGAAGTGTGATTTAATTCCAAAAAGCTTAACTCAAATTTTGTAAATTTTGATTTATAAAGAAGATCTATTAGAATCCATTGCAACTTAAGGGACTAGTAAAATACCTATTAGAGGTCCCAACCAGTATAAAAATCTATTTTCATTCCTGTTTAACAATTTATTTTCCGCACCTTATAGTACTGCTTCAGTAATTGGCTATTTGTCAAGTCAAGTCAACTATATAATCGAAAAAGAGTAATTCACCCCTCTTAAAACTTTTTATTGGTATCAGGGCTTGGACTCACACCTAGTTTGCTTAATAGCAAACTGAGATAAAACCATGGCCTAAAATATTGTTGGAGCCTTATTTTCAGAAGGAACAACTCAAACCAAATCTCCTTATTTTAATGGAAAATAATTTTCTCATTGGAAGATAAGGATTAAGACGTATATGAAGTCCTATGATGTAAATGTGTGGAAAGTAATAGAGCTTGGCAATTATCTACTCATACCAGCCAATAAAAATGGAAAAAGGGAGGATGATGGCTAAGCATCAACTGAAAAAATTCTAACTTAAGAGGAATTTATTAATGAATATATGGATATCATTAAAATCAATTCTGAGGAAAACAATGTTCTAAACAATTCTATCTGTGGTAAAGACTATGAAAAGATCTCATGCTATGATATTGCCAAAGAAATGTGGGATAAAATAGAAGTCACTTATGAAAGAACTAAGATGGTTAAGCAAACTCTTGTCAACCTTTTCTTCTATGAACATGATATCCTTAAAATCAAGGATGGAGAATCCATTAAAGAAAAATAATTTAATTTTGGCAAGATTGTTGGTAAATTCCAAGAAGTAGAAAAAAATTATCCTCTCTCAGATCAAATCACTAAATTCATAGAATTTTTCCTCCTTTGTGGATCTCAAATATTGTGGCTTTTAAAAGTATGAATTAGAACAAGTGACATATAATAAAGTAAAATGAGATTTCGTTGCCTTTGAAAAGGTATATCTAAATTAGAAGGATCAATAGTATGAAAAGGATCAATTGGAAGATGAAAAGAAAATAGTTGTAGCCTTTAAGGTTAAAGTGATGAAAAAAATGAGGCCTTAGATAAAGATGAACATGCTATTATCACTGGGATAGTGGTTAACAAATAAGGAGGTCTAGAAATCAAAGAAGGGGAAAATCAAATTACTCAAAAGAAAAGTTGACTGTTAAACACAACAAAAATGAGGTAAGTCTTGTATTTGGTATATATAGTCAAACTACTTATAATTGTCAAGAAGCCTGAAGAGGACCATTCGAAGGAAAGCAAAAGGATTTCAATTGTTGGGGTGATGAAAAATAGTTTGACAATGAAAATAACAACATTGGAGATTGCTTTTTCATGGCTATTGGAGAATCTAGTCAGGTAAGAACATATCCTTGTAATTAATGTTTTAACTTATAGAACTTGTTGGATTATGTCATAGCTCATTTAAATAAAGCTTCAGGTGAAAAATGATCTCTATTAATGGAAACAATAGATTTCGAAATCAAACTTGAAGTTTGTGAAATTGAAATACATTTTCTACAAGAATATATTGATGAATTAAAAGTTAAAATCAATAGTTTTGAAAAATCTTTCAGTCATAGTATTGTAAGATCTAATCAGTCGACTAGCACTTCCAAGTTGCTATCAAAAAATCTAAAAGTGGTAAATCACGTATGATAATAGGTATTATATTTGTGAAGGATCTGAACAGTCAACTAACTCTAGTTACTCAACCAAAAGAACCAGTAACAATCATAATATCTATTGTAATAGATATTATGGTTGTGAAGGATCTCATCAGTCTACTAACTCTAGTAAGTCGACCAAACAAACTAGTCCAAGTAATAATACCTATTACACTTGTTCCAATACAAAAAAATACTTTCATTCTTCTTGCTATCATAATGGTTAAGTAAGTTATAAATATTATAGTTGTAGATTTCATTATAGAAACCCTGGCAAATAGATTTGGAGACCCAAAACTGAGTCTACCAAGCCGAGTATTAACATAAAGGTTCCCAAGAATACTCGGATACAAAGAAATAAGTGATATATCTAATTTTCAAGATCACTACTCAATGTCAAAAATGAAGTAGTATCCTGATAGTAAGTGTTCAACTCACATGTCAAGGAACAAAAGTATTTTTAAAATAGTAGATAATTTTGGTAGAGGTGATATAAGTTTGGGTCTTAACTCCAAATACAACGTAATATGTATCTTCTTGATCCCACTAGAATAACCACCATTGACGGTATAAGATATGCTTTTGTGTCTATTGATGACTATTTTTGATTTACTTGTGTTATGTTTCTCTCTAACAAAGATAATACTCCAAGTATTTAAAGTTTTATATGGAAGGTTCAAAAAGACAAAAGTTATTATATCTCTGCTATTATAATTGGTCATGGAGGAAAACATAAAAGTAATGATTTTATAAGCTTTTGCAACAACCAAGGTTACAATCATAACTTTTCTACTCAAGATTTCCCTAAAAATGGGGTGGTTGAATGCAAGAATAGAATTCGTTGAGATAAGGCACAAACTATGATATGTGAATGCTTTGTACCTCAAAATTTCTAAGCAGAAGGTGTAAGTACTTTTTATCATATTTCCAATAGGTGCTCAATTTTGAGGAGAACTCCATATGAACTTTGGAACAATAACAAACATAATATTGAATACTTTCATTCATTTTGATAAAAATTCTTTATTCATAACAAAGATAAGGATAACATTTGTAAATTGACCCATAAAATTATTAAGGTATACTTATAGAATTTATAATTACTCTATGTATTGAACAGTCTGTTATGTTTATAACTCTAACAATATTGTTGATAATAAAAAAGATAAGGATGAACTAGGAAAAGCTACAAACGTTACAACAAATGACCCTTTGACAAAGTCGACAAATGTGGAAAATAATGAACTAACTGCTCCTACAAATGATCAATTTTGCATAAAAGACATTCCAAATAAATAAAGGGAACCTGAGTATCTAGAGAAATTCATCATTGGTTATTCTAGGAAGGAATAAGGATAAGAGCCTCTAGAAAAAAATAATGCAAATGTTACACTTATATGTCAAATTAAACCAAGCCAATAAAGCTCTAGAATATGAAATTTGGGTTAAGGCTATAGAAGAAGAAATAGAGCAGTTTGATAAAAACCAAGTGGTGACTCTGGCTCCAAAACTAGAAAATACCTCAACGATAAAAAATGGATTAATAATGTAAGGTAGTTCAAAATAAAGCTTGCCTAGTCACTGAAGGCCACTCAGAGCTATGAAGAAACATTTGCACCTATGGCAAGGTTAAAATCTATTCGAATCTTACTTTCTTATACATCTCATAAAGGTTTTAAACTATTTTAAGTGGATGTAAAACTTGTCTTTTTTAATTGAATTTATTGATGAACAAGTTTTGTAAAGCAACCTACTAGTTTTGAAAATCCTAAATTTTCATACCATATATTTGAACTTTCAAAAATACTTTATTGGTTAAAATAAGATCCTAGAGCTTGGTCTAATCTACTGAGCAATATTTTAACAGATTATAAGTTTTTTCATGGAAAATTTGACACAACCTTTTTCATTAAAACACTTCTTCCAGAAATCTTATTATTCAAATTTATGTTGATGACATTATCTTTGAATGTAATAATGTTTAATTGTCCAAGGAATTCTCTAAGTTATTGCGTGGTGAATTTGAAATAAGAATTATGTGAGATTTAAAATTCTTCTTGGGTCTACAAATCATCAGAATGTTAATGGAACCTTTGTTTTGTCAAAATAAATGCTTTAAGGAAGTGATCAAAGTGTTTGAACTAAGGGATGAAAAATACTCCAGCACTCCAATATGCTCTAAATGTGTTCTCACATCTGATTAAAATGGTATGTTTGTTGAGAAAACTAAATATCATGGTATGATTGACTCTCTTCTTTATCTCATTGCCAGTCTACCAGATATTTATTTAGTTTATGTAAATGTTCAAAATTTTAGTTAGATCCTAAGGAATCTTACCTGAATGCAGTCAAGTGCATTATTAGATATCTTATTGGGACTGCTTCATATGGGTTATGGTACCCAAAAAGTAATGATTTTGATAAAAAAATATTATAAAATATAGATTATACAGGTGACAATGATGATAGAAAAACATTAGTGGCACACTAGCCAACTCATGGGAAATACTTTCCTTTCATGGAACAACAAGAAGCATAACTGTGTTTCCTTATCTACCGCTGAATCAAAATATATCTCCATTGAATTATGTTGTGCACAAATATTTTTGATGAATCACCAACATAGTGATTATGATTTTCTTTGAAACCTATGATAACTATAGCGTTATATTAATATAAAAAAATTATACATCATTCTCGCGATAAACATATTGATATTAAGCATCAATATATTAGAAATCATGTTTTAAAAGGTGATTCTTAATTATCCTTGATTATTACTGAATTTTGGTAGGTAGACAGTTTTGTAAAACACTTATTGGAAGAAATATTTTTCTTTCTCCAAAAGTTATTTAGAATTATTCAAAAAATCTTTATAAATCTTTTTTCCCTTATCTAATGACTACACTTGACTATGATATTAGGTTAATTTAATTATTGATTTTCATTGATGTACTTGCCTTTATTACTTTCTTTATTTTTGATTTAATGATTTATGTACTTTTCTTTTCTATCTCCCCTTTTCTACAAACATAAGGTCGCTGCCTTGATTTTAGTAATTTTTCCCAGTTTCTATATGTCTCTTTATATTGTTCTTTCTCAAAATTTGAAAGTATTCTCTTTTCTCTTTATCATTTTCTCCTCAAACTATTTCTTTTCTTCTTTTCTTACATGGATAATAACCCTAAAGATTCCTCCTCTATGGAAGATGTAAAAGTGATAACGCTCAACTATCTCCCATAATTGAGGGGTGAGGCAGTCGTTGTCAAGTAACACAATTTAAATTGAGGTTGAATCTCAAGGAGTGAATTATAGACTTGAAATACTATGGGTGCTCAAATTTCTACGAGATTACCCGGAATGCTAACAAAAACAACATGTAAAATAAAACGGGGGATTTGTTAGGAAAGTTTTTGTACAATCTTTAGCAAATGATCAAGAGATTAAACTTTTGTTTTAAGCAACAACATTGGGGGAAATTTTGGCATTATGTCTACCTAAAGGTAAAAGTATGTGTGTTAATGATGGTTTAGCATGAAATTTAGGTGTTAACTAAAGGATAGGATAGGTCGAAGGTCATTGTGGTCAATGTTTTGATAAAACCAAAATGGTTTCACCCATTGGCTCTTTCGAGCACCTAACAAGTGTGAAATTCGTAATCACTAAAAACACCAATCAAGCATCCCTATTTCTAAGATGATGCTCTTAACATGATTTACACTCCTAATGCACTTATTTCTGAGATTGAAAAAGGGTGCAAACGATAGGCTTAATTGTCCACCATTTCCTTGTCTCCCTATAACCATCTTTCAAGAATTTTATGCGTTACCTTATATTCACCTTCATCTCTCTTTTGAGAATGATAAAGTGTTTCTAGTTTTTGGGGTTTTCACCCATCAAACCTATTTGGAGATTTGGGGCTTTCACCCATCAAATTCTAACTCATAAACTCAAACAATGATGAAATCCTTACTCAACAACTAACAATTATGCAAACATAACCATACCTACACACAAATTACACTATAGTTCAATATAATCCCAAGATTAAATTACTTAGCTACTCATGAAGAAAGTAAAGAGAGATATACCATAAGGATTATCCAAAGCATTTATTATTCACGAAAATCCTAAGAAATTTAGCCTCCAAAGTTACTTTCCCAATTAGGGTTTCAAGTTTTTAATTCAAAGATATCTTATGAGGTAAGGAATGCCCAAAGAAGAAAGGGTTTTTGCTTATATATGGTTTGGGATTCATCTAAGTGCTTTTATAGATCTACCCATAGGCATATACCCCCTGAATCATGATCACACATGTCTGTTAGAGACTGCATCCATGTGACTATAGTTGTGTACAGAGACCGTGTTGTGCTGACCGTCTGACTACCCATTACCATGGATTGAGCATTGCGATCACAGTAATTGAGGATGATGTAGTCCAGGTCTTAAGCTGCACTCTTCTTTGCTCCTTCTTTATCATTTTCATCTCCAATCTATATCTTTAGATCTCCTCAACTTTATGCCATGAAAGATTGGATATTAGTTCATTTACTCACGAATATATCTTATTTATTCATTCAAAAAAAGGAAATGTACACAAATGTTAAGTGAGAATGAGTGGTAAAATCATAACTCATCAGAAAGTACTTGATTTAAAGGGAAAGAAAAATCCTCAGCATCTGTCCCTCTTTACTCGGACATCTCTAATTAACACTTCCTTAAGATTTCTTTGATTTCTCTCACTACTTTTATGAAAACACCCTTCAAATCATGATAAATCTAAGAGCTCTAAGAAAAATATGAAGTTTTATTTCAATAGTTCCTTGAATATCGAAACTGATTTTTAGAGACCCTCCAATGAATCCTTGTTTCATTCTCTAAAGAAACAATCGGTGGTGCATGGTTAAATAGTGGATCTAGATCTCATAGAATTAATGCACTACCTCTTCAAATAATTGTTTAAAGCTTAAGATTGGGAAAATATGTTTTCATCTAATACTAAAGTCACTTATGAACCCTTTATTCATCTTTTTATGATAACTGATGCTTAATTCATGCTGATGACTTAGAAAGTTTGGTCCTGGGTAAGTGTATCTTCTTGTTATGGTATGTTTGATTCTCTATTTGGTATCACTTATTCTGGGTTCTATACTTCCTGTGAAAATCCTTTGCCAGTTGATTTTTGTATATTTTTGAGCAAGAAAAGAAATTTATTGCTCTGGAGTATTTTTGAACCTCCTTCCTCATTCTTTGGATTAATAAACTAATCTTGTAAGACTAGAGTCATTGCCCATATTATGGCTACTACCTTTCTTCCTTACGCAGGCTCTTTTTTAACTCTTACTTAGTGTGACACCTAGTTGACTTACCATCTTCGCACTCCGCGTGAAAACAAGCTTTCCCTTTTATTATTTATTTCATGATTGAATCCTTTCTTTATCGATTTAGTCTTCCATATAGGTTGATCATTACTCATATTATCAAAAGTGCTAATATTTCTCTTGAGAATGTTACCACCATTTCAATCAAATAACATTATAAATCTAAAACATTCATTAGCATAGTCTATGTTTGAGGTAATAACACTTAGGTTCTGAAGACTAAAAATAGCACAGTTAATGCACCTCATTATCCTAAATCAATTCTCTTTTTCTTGATAATTCTACTTATTCCTTAGTCTCCCCTATTATTCTCAATTTTATTTCTAACCTTTAAATCAAGGTGGATACTCTTAAGATCTTATTTTTAGATGTACAAAATTCAGGCCATGAGTAAGGAGATGAGTTCAAATGTTGTTAAAATTCAACTCAAGTTGGATCAAGTAATCAAGGAGGCTATCAAAGTTTTTGACAAGATTCATACTATCACTATTAGTATGTCCACTATTATTATGGATCAGTTCATCACCTTGAAAAATGCTACTGCTCAAACCTTAGATTACTTAGTTTGTCATGTTGTTCCTTCTCTTGCCCCTACCCTTAAAGTCTTTTATGAAATATATTTATTTTATTTTTGTAAAATTTGGCATGTATCTAGGTATAAGCCCATGAATGCTTGTTTTGCTCTGTCTTTAACCTTTATATGGTAGTTTTATCTGTGCATTCTTTTAGTGCTACCTCATCCATTTTGCTCTATGCCAAAGGGGGATATGTATTGTATATTATTTTATAGGTGCATGGTTAACTATGGTCGTTGATGCAAATACCTAAGAGAAGCACTAGCTATCCTATTCAACCACTCAGGGGGAGCTAAATAAGGAAGTCAATCAAATATACTTTTAAGTTTTCATCCATCAAAAAGAGGGAGATTGATAGTGTCTAATTTTAATCTTTGACAGTATACAGGAATAATAAGTTGTAGACCAAAAAGAAAGAAGGCATCCCAAGCTTATAAACAAGTAAAAATAATCAATAGATGAAAAAGAAAGAAGGAATCTTAAGCTTTTAAATAAATAAAAAAGATGTAATCACCCTTTAGGTCATTTTTTATCTACCTATTTTTTGTCATTTTGAGCATTCTCAGAGCTAATATAGGTTATTTATGACTTACTAGAATTTTCTAATTTTTTTATCAGATAGTTTGGGTTTGGGGAGCTTTTTTTCTATTAAGGAATAGGTCTCAGAAAAAAACTCCTAGTAAACAACCTCGGATGAGATTTATGACAGCACCATAAACTCAAAAATATTGATTTTAGGATGGGGGATCCTTGGTGCAGGTCTCGAGACTTTAGGATTCATTATGGGCTATTCAATGTATTATATGAAAATTAAACTATTGGTGTGGGCCCTATGTTTAGTCAAAATGATCTTAAATGAGTGTTTTGATGGTTCCATTAAGTTTTGAATATTGATTTTGTTATGTTAGCATAGTTTTTTTGCATGCACATGGTTTCAAATAAATTTCGAACACCCAGTCGGAGTCCATTTTAGGCTTAGCAAAATTAGGTGCTTGATATCTGGGTTGACCACTTTAGCTATCAAAGTTCCGCTTTAGGGACCTTGATGTATGGATTTATTGAATTATTGGCTTTGTCACTCTATTTAATGTCAAAACTTTTAATCGTAGCTGGATCTTCTTTCCCTTAGGTTATTGATTATGTAAACGACATAGAGAGATCATATATTGATCCTTATGGAGGTGGTGGTAATAATCCATGTCATTAGTGTAGTGCCATTGGTATTTCATTTAAGTGAGAGAATCCTTTTGATGAAGATTAACTTTACTTACAACCTGTCAGTTCTGAATAGGTACCGTTTCAAACTATGGGTGGCTCTTATATCAATTATGATGGTCATAATGGGTAATATTATATTGGATTTGGTATGTGTCTATGGAGCGGGATGGTTGTTCTAGATAATGGGTGTAGTACCTTAGATTATTTTAAGAGCCTACTGTGGTTTTGATGAGATTGGTCATTGGCTTAGAGAGTGTCCTAAATGTGAGTTTGTAGTTCAAATAGAGTTAGCATGTGTTCCCTACCAGTCTAGAGTTCTTGAGGTATGTTATTATATCGTGAAGGATGGTCGTTTCTGGAAGGAGTATCCTCGATACTTTTTGGTAATCCAATTGGTGTTAGCTTATGTTTCTCACTAGGATAGGGCTTTAAAGGGTTTGCTATGAATGTAAAGAGGTGAGTAATTAGTCCAAAGAATGTCCTTAACATAGGATTTCTAGTCTTTTATCTTATTCAAATTCGTATCATAGTATGGTTCCACCTTCAGCCAGAGGCAGTGCACTTAGTACCTCGATTGGTGATTCAGATGCTTATTCCAGTTTTATACCTATTCAGATTCATATTCCTTTATGCTTATCAGGCATTTGATATCGGATTCCACCATAATAGGTGCATCTTTTATTTCCTGCCTTTGTTTTTTATTTGAGTGCATTGGGGTTTTCACACCCATTAGTGATTATGTGTCTTGGTAGATTTATGTTGATCATTGTATGCCTTTGAGTAGAGTTCATGATTGGATAGAATGGATCTATATTGACATTTCTTGAGGGGTGAATTATTTGTGTTTAAGTCCCATTTATCTTTGCATATTAGCTTTCTTATGGCCCTATAGTGGTACTTCGTATTGATGTTCATTTTTGGTACCACTTACTCTTTATGCTGATATTTTTATTGTTATGGTTATTATTTATATTATATTATACTGATCAATTTTTTCTTAATAAATGACTAGACTAGCATTAGCTAGTTAAGATTTCCTTTCTCCTGATAATTTTTTGTTGGCCTAGGCGTCTATCATGGTTGGAAGGTTTTCTCTCTTTTAGCTATAGTATGGTCATTTTCCTCCTATATATTTTATTTATCCATTCCTTCGATTTGGCTAGTTTATCTTCAGATAGTGTTCGTGATGTTGATGTCAAAAGATCTTGAGATTACCTTTCAAATTTATTGGGTTTATCTCCTGGTGATAGCTTTGATCTTGGTATGGTATGGAGTTGGATACTCCATTCTTGCCATAATTTGGCACTTCTATAAGTAGAGTTAAGAGATATGGAGATATTTGATATTTCTGGTGATAACTTCTTAAGTTAGCAAATTGGAAATTCATCATCATGAGTTGCTTAGCAGAGGCCTCGACCTTATCATTGATGTTTAGATAGATACTCTATTCTACTGCCTTGTGGTTCATGGATAAATTAAGTAAAGTTGGAATTAATAAGAGAATCCATGAAAGCCTTATTTCTTTATTTATTAGGCCTACTAAAGCTTTGTGAAGTGCTTCTATGTTGTGTTATGTTTATGTGGGCATTCATTGCTTTAGATAGTGCATTGGATTGACCAATTTTAGTCTAAGGTTGCATATCTCTGTGTTGCTACAGTTTTGGTTATTAGTTTTATTGTTGCAGCCTTGGTGTGTTCTTAGGTATGCTTTCTTAATTCTTTCCCTCCAATTGATATGGATTTGATTGCTTGGGCTTAGAGCTCATGGTTTATCATTTATTATGATTATAGTTTATAGGTACATTTTGGTTTTGGCTCTAGAAGGATCCACAAGGGATATACCTGATCTTGGATAGTAAGGGTGAGTTGGGTATTTTCCCTTTGTTTTGACTTGTCGGCTTCAGTTTTGGATTTGACACCTTAGAATGTCATCTTGAAGGTTGTGCTAAATTTAGAGCATGGATATTTACCTATCTACTGGATTAGTTTAGATAGTTGAGACCGAGCGATTCCACCTTGGTGTTGAGATTTTAGCTTGGAGTTGTAGAGCTTGAGTGCAACCTTTATTTCCCTATTTTTCATTATTGGGGTCTCATTTATAGCCTTGATAAGCCTACTCTTTAGCTACTGGTTTGGTCTTCTTCAGTTTTGATGGATTATGGTTAGTAGATACTGGGGTGGTAGCCCATTGGAGCTCGATGATTGTTTTTCTGCTCTTGACCTTGACTTTCAGTTTTTATTAGAATTTTGTATTATATACTTAGAAGGAGTAGGATGTTCAAATTGGGCTTGGCATGGTTTCATCCTTAGTTGGTGGGACATCCTAGAGCCGATCATTAAGTGGTGAACATTTGTTCTTAAACTACTGACTGTCAGTTTTGAGGGCCATCTTAACTAGTTGTAGCATTGGCAGTAGATTGCAGACATTGTCCATCCCTATTTTTGTGCCCAAGTTTCACCTATGGGCTTATGCTAAAGTTTGACATTATGGAATTTTGTTGATCAATTTCAGTCATTGAGTTTAGTGTGATGGGATTGCGCGAACGAGTCTTAGATGACTTTCTATGTGGTTTAGAGTAGATCGAAAGTTTTTAAAGGAAAAACAAGGTGGGTTTTGATATTAGAGTTAGTTGCATGATTTCTACATTGGATTGCCTTTGGCTTTGATGATATTTTGCTTGGTTGTGGTTGGTATCAATGTGGTATTAGTGTGTTATGATCTAGACTTGCATGCATTAGCTATTATTAGTTTAATTTGAGGCTAGTTGGTCGTTGGGGTTGAGTTTTGGGTTTTTTAGAAATGAAGAAGGGAGTTAGGTTGAAAAAGGGATTCCTATGGAAAAATCCCTTAGAAGTATTGTTCCTCCATAAAAGTAATCTGGGGAGTTATTCTCGGAGCATGCATGTGCAGTACCTTATCCTTTCAAGCTTTTGTGCTCTGTTTATCCATCGATTTTTGTGAATAAATACTTTTTAGAAGTGGATATTGTATTGACCCTCTAGGTTATTTCCATAATTTAAGTGTAATTCCGAGGTTTCAAGCCTTCCCCCAAATGCTAAAGGTCATTTACGACTTGTTGAAATTATTGGTTTGGTTATCTGATAGTTTACTTTGATTTTAGGCTTTTTTCTTATTTCTAAGCTTTCACTGATAAGGAATTAGTCTCGAACCAAAACTCCTAGTAAACTACCTCCGATGAGAATTTTGAGGCACCCTTGGTTGAGGTCCCGAGACTTCTAGATTTATTTTGGGCTATAGCATGGGTTATATGAAAAGAGAACTATTGGTGTGTTCCCCAAATTTAGTCGCAACCATCTCGAATGAAAGTTTTGATGGTTTGATTTATTAAAAAATGTTTAATTTTGAATGGTAATATAGTTTGTATGTGCATACAGGGTTTTGAATGAATCCTGAGAAATCAGTGGAGTATACTTTGGACTTAGCAAAGTCGGATGCCTGATATCTGGGTTAACTGCTTTAAAGGTTAAAGTGATCCTTAATGAGCTTGGGCCACTTTAGCGGCCTTTGCTATTTGGTTGAAGTTCATTTAAGTGGACATTTCTTTAGTGGCTAGGCGACGACTTTAGCAATGCCGGCGTCTCGGGTGCCTAACAGCTTTATCGGACTTATGTCACTGAAGCGAACAACTAGCTTTTTTAGCGGCACCTGGGGTTTCTTAAATCTATTTTTTTCATCTGATTTTCCTCATTTTACTCCACCATTTCACATTACTTTTTAGAGCTTAAAGTGATGAAAGAGGAAGGAATCATCCATTATATCTAAGGTAAGCTAGCCTAACACTTCTTGGTCATGTCCGTTTATTTTTCTCGTCAATTTCCATCCTATTTCATTTCAAATTCTTAGAAAATAGGTCTTTAATTGCCTAGACCTTAGGATCTTATCTGGGCCTCAATTTATGCACTATTTATGCTAAACTTTTGAGCATACATTCCTTGCCCTTATAGGGACCTCATGATATATTCAATTTTAGATTCTTTTTGTGGGAACTACGAGCCCTTCCTAGACTTGAAGTTTTACCAAACTATTTATGTAGTAATACAAGTCTTTGTTTTAGTCCTAATGACGTGTAGAAGACTATCTTGATTGCCTGGCAGCATTTAATGATTGAAGAACAAAGATGTACAATTTGTTGATGATTCATGGACTTGTTATTCGGCATCGAGGTATGCTTTAGTCTACTTTTGTCCACTAGATTAGGTAAGGATGTTAGGATATGATTGTTGGTAGAATACCATGACTTAGCCTCTTTAGGTGTTTGAGGATACAATGGTGTATAAACCTTTTGGATGAAATAATTGTTATGACTATAGGATCTTATTATACTAGGTTATTAGCATGTTGATCATTGTTGACTCTGAGGACCTCTTTAGTAAAAGGTGTACTACTTGACTCAATGGACTATCATATTTTCTTGGATTATATTATTAATATCATGCTAGTTATATACTCTTAGGCCCGATTTTATTTTTACGGTACTAGTTGGACTGTAGTTGAGTATTTTATCTTTATAAAGGATGTGGTTTAGTCTATGGATGCTTGGATGCTAATAATTATATTATATGGATACAAGTGATGGATTTCATAGATTATGGTACATTCATGCTCACTTAGTGATATGATTCCACCACAATCTTGGTTTTACTGCTATCTTTCTAAAAATAGATTTATTCCCTATTTTAACTTTTAAAATGTATTCTTTCATAATGGGAATCGTACCACCTTAACAGATGATTTATGAGCTTTTGGAACTAATATTGATCTTTTGGAAATATGATCGCGATGGATTCTGATGCATTCTTTTACCACTTCTATTTACTTCAGCTATGAGAGATTTTGACCCTTTCTACTATATTATAATGAACTAGTCCAAGAGTTGACCATAGGCAATAGGTTAACACTTACACTTTTAGCCATAGTTTAACTTCGTCCATCTATTATGTATATATCTCTCCAGTACTGGATGAAGGATATTAATGGTGATGATGATGATAATTATTGGAAATCTTGCATAAAGACCAAGATAAGGTATAAAAGGTACTCCTGAACCCCCTAGAGGCCCCTTTATCCATGAGCTGTGATGCCGGAGTGGAGAGGTCGTCTTAGGTCATACCTTTGCGAGCCATTAAGCTGGAGAAGGTCTATACACTGGTATGTTATAGACCTTTGATCAGTTATGAGATTACAAATTTACTTTCTATTCATTCATGCAAGGATGATGCCTATTACTAGTATGTTATTCGATTCTTATACCTATCAGCCTTATGGTGGTTACATAGGTATAGGTTATGTGTGCAGTTTGTTTAATGTTGATTGAACATTATGATTTATAGGCCCCAGTTAGACTAGAAATTTATTGTATTGTTGTTATTATGGGTAATTCGTGGCAAGCTATTTATGGACTGGTACTGAGATTTAAGGTATGATCCTTATCCTTTTCCTTTTAATGATATTTAATACTATGGACAATTATCTCATGGTTAGAAACTATGATTAGGTACCCTGATTATGCGAACACAAGTTTCTACTTGATTAAGAGGCCATGAAATGTTAGAATAACTACCTTAGGTTATACCTTTAAGTTAGTCTTGTAAACCTATTTATACATTTATATCTAGCTTTGGCGTAATTATATATCCCCCTTTTTATATTTTTATTCACATTGTTTGTCCTTGTATACTTCTATAAATCCTTCTTCTATTCTTTATTTATATATTATCCAGTGATATACGGTATAGTTCTTTACTCTTGTATACAGCTAGAATAGGGTGGTTTATCCTTATTACCTCTCTAGCTTTATTGTATTAGCTTCCTAGATTATTTCCTGTAGTTTATGTTACTTCTTGGCATGTTATCTATATTTGTATTATCTTTTGAGCTCAGCCAGAAGTTTCCTACTGAATATCACGTGTTTGGTATTCATACTACACTTCTTCGACCTACAGATCATAATGGGTTCTCATCGTTATTGTATGCATCATCCAGAGAAGTTATGGATCTAATATTTATGGTGAGTTCCTATCGTTTGGATCATTATTGCGCTCCTTCTTATGGATTAGACTAACCTCTATATTTTATCAGGAGATGGGTTGTATATATATATATATATATATATATATATTTATCTAGAATTTGACTTAGTTCCTTTATTGTATTAGAAGACCTTGTATTTATTCTACCAAGTTTTGTGACTGGCTTATATGTATGTATATATATACATACATACATACATATATATATATATGTATATATATATATTAGTCTTTCAACAAATTTACTATGCTACCTTCATTCATTTTTCTTGTTAGTCTGTTAGTAGCTATTTTGGACTCTAGGTTAGCTTACCTACTGGTGGGTTATAGTAGGTGCCATCATGACCTAAGAAATTAGGTACTAATAGAAAATTTTTAAAAGTATAGACATTTTTTATAGAACTCAAAAGGAAAATAATCGTAACTACAACCTCAACATTAATGCAACATCTTCTGCCAAAGGAAATTAATCCCATTCGAGATTTAAAAAATCCCTATTTTAGGGACTAATCATCATATGCGTTATGTATATCATTAAATTGACCATTTATGATAGAAACTATTCTTAGAAAGAGGGTATTTTACATAAAATTTCCAAGGATAATATATCTTGGGTTTTCATATAGTTTTAATTCTCCAACAACTAGTAGTAGTCCAATCAATACAATTAAAATGATGGAAAATAAAGTAAGAGATATACACTATCTCAACCTTCTCTAGCTCTATTCTCTTCTTTCAAAAGAAAAGAAGTGTGAGTTAATTCCAAAAAGTTTGACTCAAATCTTGTAACTTTTGATTTACAAAAGAATATCTGGTAGAATCTGTTGCAACCTAAGGAGACTGGAGTAAGACCTACTAGAGGTATCAGCACGTATAAAATGTCTAGTGTCATTTCTTTTCAACACTTTATTTTTTGTACATTATATTACTGCTTCAGTATTTGTTGTCTGTCAAAGCAAGTCGACTATCTAATAAAAAGGAGTAATTCACCCTCCATTATTACTACTTTTAGGCTGGAGTTCAAGAAACTACTAGCTAGGATCATGAAAGGTTAGTATCACCTCTCTTACCTCAGAATTATTTAGAGAAGATAGAAGCAGTGGAGGAGTAAGTAATAGAGCCGGAGGTGGAGGTACTAGCTTGAGTTATAACATTACCTACAATGTCTACTGGGCTTGTTCAATAAGTGTTAGCTTTTTTATGTGCTTTAGATGGTACCATAGCCAATCCTAATGTGCAGATTTTTTAGGCTCTAGGTGTTTTCCAATAGTATCTATGGCTTTTGGGATGGATGTGGCCTTAGGGATTGATGCTTTTTCTTATTTGATTTTGGGTTCTATTATGGCTAGTACTAAACTTTATCTTCTGACCAAATTTTTGAATATGACATCATAACATTCTAGGGTAGTAAATTTGAGGATGCTTTGGAGATCATAATTGACTATTAGAAGAGGTTATACAAGATGGTATTATGCAACAACATGGAGTTGAGTTCGCGACCTTTCTACTAGCGAAGGATTCAAAGCAATTTTACATTCATTGACTTTGGAACAATTTCATACGTTGTTCTTATAGAAGTATGAGCCTCGATCCCTCTGTTATTGTAAGAAGTATGAGTTTTTAGCACTACAACATAGTGATATATTAGTTGCATCTTGTGAAGCTAAGTTCCATGCTTTGCCTTGACATGACACTTAGTTGTTGGCTACTAAGAAGGATAGGATTGGATTCTTTGTCAAGGGTTTGAATTATGATCTTTAGGTTTTATTTGTGTATATGACTTATGTATGGAAAAGTGTGTCAAATTATACGAGGAATTTTTGTGGGGTTATGCAAGCGGGTTAGGCTAAGATGTTAGTGAAGAAGGACAACAATGTCAGGAATTTGATCAAATCATACTCCAAGGGTAATGGAAAATAATCCTACCTATATCTACCTATTCAGTCAATATATCTGGCTTTTATTATAGTCTAGCTAAGGTCTCATCTCAGTCATAGGTTATTTGGAGCCAAAGGGTTTCTTACTTTTCTACCAGTCGACCTTTTATCGAGCAAGGACATTACTATTGTTGTGTTGTTGGTCATATTAAGGAAGAGTGTCCTTTAAGATAGGTGAATGGACATGCGCAGTAGCAGAATCGATCTATATTTCCAGTGTGTAAATAAGAAGGTAACGACAGAGGTCATCCACAAGGTGGATAGGGAAATTAACTTGGTAATAAGAAGGGTTAAGGAATGGCAGTGTAGAGGGAGGAGTGCAGCCAGGGATAGGGATCATGATTGGAAGGATAAGGAGAGAGGTTATGATAGATATGTGCCCCTTCATGATCATTTCAATGGCAATGAATCGAGCTCTATGGATCCAAAAAAATTCAAAACCGAAGATGTGCTTGGTTTAATTTGAAGGGACAGACAAAATGGTAATGGAGATGAAGAACAACTTTTATCGACTTAACCAAATAGTTATTTCACATTCTTTTTTGATCAAGTAATTGGTACACAAGTGGTAAATCCCAAGAACGAAGGCCATGTCATGGAAATTGTTAATAAAGTAGTAAGAATCTTGGCGATCATATGATAGAGGTTGAGGAAAATTCTCTTGATGATTAAATGAATGCAAAGAGAAAGCGATCCAAAATTCCAAGGGATAGCGCTTCAAAGTCTCTGGAAGTGGGGGATGAAGAACCAACGGTAGTTTAAATGAATGATGATTGGGAGGAAACTCCTAAAGTTATTGTTGGTGCAAAGATAATGGGGATGATCCTTAAGGTGTATCATTTCCCTTGTGAAAATTCTTCCCCCTTTTCCACAAAGATTAAAGAAAAGGATCGACAATGAAAAGTTCTAGAAGTTTATTGCAAAGCTTAGCAACGTCCCAGTCAACATTTCTTTGTTGGAAGCTCTTCAAGAAATTTTGAGGTATGTTAAGTCGATGAAGAACATGATGTTGAAGAATAGGCTTATTTATAGAGAGAAAATTGAAGTGACCTATGGATGTAGAGCCATCATGTCCAATGCCATGACTAAAAAGAAGGAAGTCTAGGGTGCTTTTATAATCCCTTGCACTATTAGGACTCAAAAGTTTGACAAGTCATTATGTGATCTCGGTTCTTGAATAAATTTGAGGCCATACGAGTTGTATAAAAGGCTTGGTTAGGTTCTCCTAAGCCCACCACCAGGATATTATTGATGGTGGATCGCTCGATCAAGAAATTGGTTGGAGTTTTATACAATGTATTAGTAAAGTTTGATAGATTTATTCTCCGAGCGTACTTAGTTGTGCTTGATTATGAAATCAACTATGAAATACTCATAATTCTTTGGAGACCTTTCTTGGCAATTAAAAGGGCACCAGTGGATATGGAGCGTGATAAAATGACATTTTTAGTGCCTAATAATGGAGTATCAATCCAAGTATGCAAAGTAGAGAAGCAACTAAATGGGTTACCAGTAGTTTCGTTTATTGCTATTATTGATAAAAGAGAGAAGGTTGGTTCATCTAAGCTCAAAGGCCCAACTTAAGGAGCAAGAAATATAGTGTCACGATGCTAAATTAGGTACTGGATGGGATAAATCCCATTGATGACACAAAAGAGGCACGTATCCTATAAATTGTAATTGTTAGAGTAGTTTTCATTTAGTTTTTGATTAATCCATAAAATTATGGCATTATAAGGTGTTTTGAGGAATTTGAGTAATGGTTAGTGTTGGGGAATTGAGTTGTGGGCTAAGTAGTTAAAAATAGGACAGGGAAAACTAAACTCGATTACTGCAATCATGATCACCATGCCATTGCCATCGCGAGCACCGTGTCATTGCTATTGCGATCATTGGACCACGATCATGGTCTGAACAATTTTAATTATGAACTATCATTTGAAATGGCTTTCCCCAAACTTTGTTTAAAATTACTCATAATTGAACCTATTTATACTTCTATTAAGAGCATCCAAAAGTGCGTAGCATCCCCTCTATATTACCTTATTAGTATGTGAGCTAAATATTTTCTTATATGCATTTTTATAGGCCTAGAATGCATGTTTAGGGCAATCACCTAAAATTGTGGTTTGTATGCTTAATTCTGAGATTAATTGAGCTTATTTAGTGTGTTGTCTATTATTATTGGTTTGTGTATTCCTAGGGGAGTCTTGAGTACCCAAAATTATCTAAAATTTAAAGTGATAGCATGTGCACACTAAGTGTTTGGTCAAATGCATAAATGAATTCTTTTCTAGTTTTTCCATGTTGTAAAGGAATCATTAAGTGTTTAGGAATTGTGTTACCTATTCTTAGTTTCATTTATTGGGTTTAAACATAAATTGGTATAGAAAGTTGATTCTTTGGTCATAATCATTTTAGTCCATTAGCCTCAGGTACCGCGATCATAGTTTCTACATTTGAGAGTTGTATATCAGTCAAGATAAAAATCCTAAGGTTCCATTTCAGTCCAAATTTTACCAAGGAATAATTTATCAAACTTAACCAAGTCACATAGTATAGTTTTCACATAATGATATTGTTTGCAAATGTTTTGTGCTTCTTTTAAGTCATTAAGGAGAATAATGAAAGACTATGATCAAAATTGCTTAATGGCCTTTGAGTACCAAACTCAATACTATAGTGACCTGACCAAGAAAAAGCCACTCCCAGAGGAGGCATATGTTTGGACAAGGTGACAGAGAAACTCCCGACCTTTCATCCTAGATTAGTGTCCACGTGTGGAGATCCTTTGCCTCGAATATATACCAGGAAAATAAACATTGGGTTACGGAGTTCTTTGCAAATACCCACGTGGTATCTTTCTCAGGCCAAGTTATAAGAATCTGGAAGAATGAAGTCCACTTTGGGGCCAAGTAGACAAATGACATATAGGGGTTGTCCGGTTTTGATATGACATAGTTTGAGGCAAACGATTGTGAACCAGGAAGCTGTCCAGTTGAGAAGTTGTGTCCTGGAAAAGAGGTCCCACAAGATACCACAAAAATAGGGATATCATTGCATAATTTCATAGTTGAGGCATGGATATGGTTGGCTATCATCTGTAGCTGGGTTTCCCCATGCAATAATATAACCTATGTCCTAGATATGCAATCTCGGATGGTTGAATGCATCTTGGACAACTTTCCTTTGAATGTTGGGTGTATTATGCTCTCAAACATGAGGCATTTCAAGAACAGAGGTGGCTCCCTACTTTTTTTTTCCTTCTTTGATCACTGAACTATGTATGAGAGCCAATTTTAAGAAGTATCCTGGTGAAACTCCCTAGGTTTTGTCCCTTAGAAACTTCTTGAGCTTTGAGCTCACTGATTTGTGGGTACAGGTCATGTGACCAAAATTCGTAAGGTTTCCAGTGAGTGATAGGTTTATATTGAGGTTTGACTTGGTGGTTACATGTAGTATGGTTTGGTGATGGGTTTTTGGGTTGATCATTCATTTAATCTAAAACTTAGTGACTTGTATTGTCTCTAAGTATGAGTAGCTCATTAAGAGCCATGAGGATAGGGTACAAGTGGTATAGTTAAATCGTATGTTGTCTAGTATCAAACCCTTTGTATTCTATCTTTTGTATGACTGGATCATACGATTCATATTGTTTATCACTAGTTGGGGAAATAGAGTCGTATGGTGGACAGTGTGTGGGTGTCAAACCATTTATTCTAGGTACGACTGGATGGTACCATTCTTAAGTAATGGTGAGTAGTTGGAGGGTCATCTCATACCTACCTAAGGTGATTTAAGAATTTTAAGTTGGGGGTATTCTAGATATTTCCCCTCTTAACTCCTTTTGACCCCACGGCATAAAAATCTTTTGGGACTAGTCAAACTCTCTTAAAAATCTCTTAAAATCTCTCTCAAGTTCTTGGTTCAAGGAAATGCTAGGGTTTCTACAATGCAATCAATTAGGGGCTTTCAAGAGCGAATCTCTTTACCTTCCTTGGTGTCTAAGGCATGTTAATCCTCTCTCATTGTTATTTCAACTAAAAGCATATTTTAATGAATGGTTTTCATGTTATTATTATGATATTGTTTTGGTTTTGAAATAGATGATTAGGGTTTTGGTTGTTTATGGTTGGATAATATTGTTTTACTTATGTTTTTTTAGGTTATAATTATTGTTTTAACATGGGGTTGCATTGGAATGGTCAATTGATAATTGTTTTGTCTTTGGAAATCATACACCCTCAACATATTTGTTAGAATTCCAATGAGAATGATTTTGTCAATTTGTATGACTATTCTTGAAACTTTTGCATTGTATAACATGATAATGGAACTTAAATTGGTTTGGTTTATTTTAAATGGTTTGGAAAGGACTTGGTGGCCATGGTCTTGGTAAAATTGGAAGCTTTGGAGTCAAATTTTTATAATGGTTTTCGTATGGAATAAATGGATAGACATGCAAGCTCTAATTTTTAAATAACGATACTAATGATTAATGCCTAACTAAAAACTCTCCTAGGTAAATGGTTCGTTATCTGTGAATGGTATTAATATGGGCTTAAAGAGGGTATGTTAGCAAAGCCGTGAAAGGTGAAGGTCCCAGAGGGACCAAAATAGGAAACTCATGTTTGCCAATGTGAGCTTTGATCTTGATGACCATGTGCATGATGTCACACTTATGTTTTGGGAAATAGACTAGTCATCTCAGTTTTTTCTCTGGCTCATACGGCTATCATGTGCAGGGTCCCTTTCAGCAGGGGCAGCTGAACCCATATAACCTATGAGTAGATTTAGGATGGTAGAGGTACAAAACCCAGGTTAAAGGTTTTAAATACATGCTAAACTCGGTACCCTTTGTCGGCATGGGGTATATATATGTATATAACTGCATATGGTTATTTACTTTGGTTTTGAATAATGACATTATTTGATCCATATTTATTGAGTACATGCTAGCATTCATTCCACTAAATGCCTTCAGGAGTCGTATCCCCATGCGATGTAGGAACCAGCCATACTACTCATCCTGCTTAGTGATATAGATTCTGGGATAACTTTGTATTTGACTGAAATAGTGAGATTCCATACTTCAAAAGATTCCATTTCATGCTATGGACTCATAACATTATTTTTTCTTGGACATTGGTTATTGCTATGCTCGGTGGCATGTACTTTTTGGATATTCTTTTATTTTGGTTAGAGTCTTTGTGGGACTACTATAGGCACGTATGGTGTCATTATTAGTGTTAGCCTTGGTATTGGTATTGGCATTGGGGTTGACATCGGATGGACATTTGGTCAGATATTTAGTTGGTTATGGACTTTATTAAATTTTTAGTTATTGTTGCTTTATTTTGTTATATGTTAGGAATTTATTCAACATAGGGTACAAGGAGTTTAATGCTTGGTATTTAGGGCGGTCTTGGTCCTAGTTGGACTTGAGATGCTCAACTTGACTAGGCCCTAGTTCAAGTCTTGTCAGATTGGTGTCAGAGCCCTAGGTTCATGGTCAATTAGGAGTCCACAAAGTCGTGTCGAGTAGAGTCTATTTTAAAGGTTTGTAGCTTGCGACACTCATAATAGAGAGGCTACAAAGAATTTAGGAATGTTTCTCTTTCTTGTATTCTTACTTTCCATATGTAGAGTCTAACGTCCTAGAATCTTCTATAATTCCCATTTGTTTGCTTTTTTGATCATTCCTTCTCGAATATCTGAAGCTCATGGAAACTCCTCTGTCCTACCTGAGGACAATGTTGATGGGAGTCATCCTACTGATGGGGTCCAGTTCTTGATTTCCAACCTGTAGTTCTACTGATTCCCTCTAGCCCTTCTCGAGCCCCTCGGTCTAATGTAATGAATGCTGATTATTATTAATCTATCCATATATTAGCACAATTGGTGGCTTCTCAGGCTGAGCATGGTACTTTTGTTACTCTATCTTCTGAGGCCACAAGGGTTGGCACTTCATGAGGTTGAATCCTCAAACCTTTACTGGTGTCAAGGTTAACGAGGATCTTTAAGGTTTTCTTGATGAGATGGAAAAGATCTTTCATGTTATGCATGCCACGAATGTAGAAGGCTTGGATTTTGCAGCTTACTAGCTAAAAGATGTGGCGTACCAGTGGTACGAGGAAGGGGATCAGTCAAGGGGTGACGATCTAGAGTCAGCTCTGTGGGAGAACTTTTCTAACATTTTCCTAGACTGCTTTTTTCCTCAGCAGTTAAGGGAAGTGAAGACAAAATAGTTTTCTAAGATGAAGCAAGGTAAGATATAGTCAAGGAGTACACCTGGATATTTTACCAGTTATCTTAATATGCTCCAGAGTTAGTTTCTAACATAAGGGTTAGAATGAGAAAGTTCATTTTTTGGTTATCTAGAAACTTGATTTATGAAAGTAAGGATTCTTTGTTGAACGAGGATGTGGATATCTCCATGTTGGTTGTGAACATGTAATAGGCATAAGAAGATAAAAATAAATAGGCTAAGTTAAGGAAGAGGAAGAGCAAGAAGTTTAGATTTTTTGATTAGAGTAGTGGCCAACAATAGAGTGGCAGGGATGGTGGGAAATGGGTCAAAAAGAAGTGGGGCAATGCTGAGTTAGATTAAATCTTACATGACCCAAACTAGGACCTAGTCATGTTGGGCATCTCAATTCCTATTGGGATTGGAGGCCTCCCCCAACACCCAATCGTAACCACCCTGTACCCTATGTCAAATGAATTTTGAACATATAATAAGATAAAGAAACAATGATTGAAAGACATTTAATAAATTCCATAACCATGACTAACTAAATATCTGACCAAATGTCCATCCGATGTCAACTCCATTGCTAATATCAATACCAAGGCTAACACCAATACTGACACACCCTATGCCCAAAGTAGTTTCGCAAAGCCTCTAACCAATATCAAAGAACATCAGATCGGGACATGCCGCCAACCATAGCCAAAACTAACGTCCAAGAAACAAAAATAATGTAATGACATCCATATCATAAATTTGATTTTGGACCACTTCAGCCTAATACAATGTTATACTCGAATCCAAGCTACTAAGCAAGAATAGTAGTATGGTCGGTTCCTATATTGTGTGGGGATACAGTGCCCGAACATGGTTAGTGGAATGAATGCTATCATGTACTTAAGAAATAAGGATAAAATAATGCCATTATTCAAAACTAAAGTAAATAACCATATGTATTCATATACATATACATATATATATATTCCATATCGGGAAAGGGAATAAAGTTTAGCATGCATTTAAACCTTTTACTTGGAGTGTGTAGCTCTATGGTCCTAAATCCACCCATTGGCTATATGGGTTTAGCTCCCCCTGCTAAAAGGGCCCTGTCAGGTGTTAGTCTCTCAAATCTAATTTTTATCATGTATTATCGGTGAAGTGATCTTAGTCCTTCTTTGGTAACATGGAAATCCCCTTTAGCCTAAAGATCCTACCTGTACATGGATGGTATCCTTAGTCACCCATTTTGATCCTTCAAACCTTTCTTTAAAAAGTGTATTTCAATCCATGATCCATCTGAAGTTTATCCCTATTTTGAACCCTGCCATTCTTCAACTTAAAAATGCAACTTGAGGCAAAAGCCTAAGTTGGGGGCGGTAAATCTTGAAAGAGGTAACTTTAGGCCACAGTATTGTAAGTGATTTTCTAAGAGCTAAGAAAAGAGAGCAAATGAATACAAAAAAGAAAGGGGTCATCAAAAGAAGGAAAAACAAGAATGCACACAAGTAATAGATTGAAAGAAAATACTTTCAAAATATGGGTGAATCAATATAGTAAAAGTAGGAAAATGTATGAGTTGGAAATAAATGAAGTGGTCCATGACGCAAAGTTTGACCAAATAATGTTTGATACAGATTTAAAAGAGGGTTTAGTCACTTTAATCCCAAATGTGCATCCTACCCTTTCCCGAGCCTACATTACAAGATTGAAAAAGTCCTTTAAGATATCCACCCAAGTGTCTTCAAGTAGTGGCGATTTAAAATAAAGGAAAGCATATAGCATGATATTTGTTTTCCTTGAGAGATTCATTATGTGAGTGAGTTCTTACACTTTAGTCCGTTGCTGCATGATAGATAATTCAGTGTCTGGGACTTTTTTTTGTGAGAAGGCATGTAGATCAATTGAGGTAGGTGATGTTGTCATCTTTTTAAAATGAGGAAAATGAGTGTAGTTGACTCATTTTTGATAGAGAGTCATTTATAAAGAGTTAGTGGTTGTTGTTTGGTTTTTCTTAAAGTCCTTTTCATACTTGAATGTGTGTTGATTTTGAGGGGAGTTGTGCGAATAAATTTACCATTGCTTGAGGGCTATTTGTTGATATTAATCGAGTTGAGAATCATTGTAATCATTTGGTTGTAAGAATGAGATTATAGTTGAGTAGTCTCATTGAATGTGGAGTAGTGTTGCTTTAGGATAAGAAATGTTTTAAGTTGGCTGTGTTAATGACTGGCAAATTCTCCACTCATCGATATCTAAATTTATGCACACTATGTTGAAGTGAACATATATATGAGTAAAATTCTTTTTGAAATGTATTAAACCTATAGTTTGTATGCTTGTAGGTAATCGGATAAAAAGGAGTAAAGCTAAGCTGAAAAGGTAAGCAAAAGACCTAAGTGATTGTACAAGTTAAAAATTAGGACCAGGGATTGACCCTCAAGTACCGCTATCGCGGTGTGAGGGTCGCGATCTGGCTCAAGCCTCAGTGATCGTAAAGGTATCACCGCGATCTCGTGAGTCACGTATGCAGTCAATAAAGAGCGGTCCAGATGGAGTGGGAATTTTCCTAGGGCCAAATTGTAAATTCATTGAGATGAATCACAAGTCTCAAAAGAAAAAACCCTTGCACAATTAAAGTATCTAGCAAGTAATTTTAATATTTTGAGGAGAGAAAAACATTTGAAAGAATAATTGTAGTAAATTCTCAAGAGATCTTAGTTGTAATTTGAAGTTAAAGTTGGACTATTGTTGCTTGCTTTTGAATGGATGCATGGAATGTCAACATGGATATATTTCCTTTCTCCAATTTCATGACTATCTAAAATTCTTATCTTGGGGTTATGTGAAATTAGATGGTTATATTTGTGGGTGTTAATTATTAGTCAAAATCACTATTTAACGAGGTTGGGTTTTGCTATTACTTTAGGTTTGACTTGAGAATTATAGGTCAAAATCCTAATTTACTTGGAGCCTAGATCATCCTTGAAAGAGGGATATGGGTGATGAGTAATAGAAGACTACACTTTGATTCATTTTCTCTCAAGCCATTATCTTATAAATAGGGATGTTATGATGGTGTTCTATGTTCATTCGAATTATCTTAGAAATAAGGATGCAAGTATGAGGTATTGGGTTGATCTATTTGTTATGATGTATGGGTATTACTAGTTTAGTATTGTTACCAGTTCAATATTTACCTAAGAAGGGTGGGATAATTGTGGTCCCAAATATGAAGAATAAGTTAATGTCCATGAGACCGGTTACTGGATGAAGAGTGTGAGTGGATTATTTAAAGTTGAACACTTGGATACAAAAGGACTATTTTCTTATGTCGTTCATGGATCAGATTCTATATAGACTTGCAGGCAGGGGTTGGGACTTTTTAGTTGATGGTTATTTGTGGTATAATCAAATTTTCATTACATTCAAAGACCAAGAAAACACTACTTTTAATTGCTCATATAGTACTTTGGTGTTCAAGAGGATGTCATTCAAACTATACAATTCTCCTTCCATCTTTCAGCACTGTATGATGTTGATATTTTCTGATATGACGGAGGATACTATAGAGTTTTCATGGATGACTTTTTGGTTGTTGGGACTCTTTTGATGATTCTTTATACCATTTATCTAACATACTTAAGAGTTTTGAGGAGTTTAATTTGGAGCTAAATTAGGAAAAGTGTCACATTAGGGTGAAGGAAGGTATTGTTCTCGAACACATGATTTATAAAAGGATTATTAAGTTTGATAAGGCGAAGATGGAGGTGATTGGAAAATTACCTCCTCTGGTTTCAGTTAAATGTATAAGAAGTCTCTTGGGCCATGTTGGGTTTTATAGAAGATTCATCAAGGACTTTTTTAAAAATTTCTAATCCTATAATCAAATTTCTTATTTGATAACACATGTTTTAAGGCATTTAGGTGCCTTAGGAGCGGTTGATCTCGGCTCTTATTATTGTGTCTCCTAATTGGTCCATACATTTGGAGGTGATGTGCGATGCTAGTGATGTGGCCTTTGGAGCCATCCTCGGATAATGACATATGAAGATCCTTCACCCTTTCTATTATGCAAGCAAAGAATTAAACCCCATGCAGAGAAACTATATAGTAACTTTGAAAGAGTTACTCGTGGTGCTTTTTACTTTTGAGGAATTCCGATCAAAATTTTATAGGGACCAAAGTCATTGTTCAGAATAATTATGCAGCATTAAGGTATTTTATGTCATAGCAAGATAAAAGTTTTAGTTTGATTTGTTGGGTATTCTTGTAATAATAATTTGACTTTAAGGTGAAAATCGGAATAGAACTGAAAACCAGGTTGCAAATCACTTTTCTTACCTCGAGAAGGATGCAATACTAAAATTAGGGGATAAACATGATATAGATGTTACTTTTTCAGATGAGCAAGTCTTGGCATCATCTTAAGACTTAATCCCCGAGTTTGTGTATTTTTCCAACCTTTTGGAAAGTGATTTTGTTCTAGAAGATTTATCATTTCAGTAGCATAAATGTTTCATGCAATAGGTGAGAAACTTATTCTAGGATGAACCTTACCTTTTTTGTATTTGTACAGAAGGATTTATTCGGAGATGTATTCTTGAGATAGACATCATGAGCATCCTTTAGGATTTTCGTTCATCACCAGTTGGGGATAATAATTGTGGAGCCCATACAACCAAAAAATCCTTCCTTATGGGTACTATTTCTTGACCATTTACATAGATGCTCATGAATTTTCTCAATCCTATGATCAGTCACATCGACAAGGTAATATTTTGTGGAAACATGAACTCCACATAACCCATATCTTTGAGTTAGAATTATTTGATGTATTGGGAATTGATTTCACGGGTCTTTTTGTGAGCTCATAGCAGATGATCTATATACTGGTAGAGGTTGACTCCTACTCTAAATGGGTAGAGGCGGTTCTGCTTCCCAATAATAAGGGCAGAAGTGTCACCATATTTTTGAAGAAGAATAACTTTTCTCAATTTTGCACTCCTCGTGCTATTATTACTGATGGCGGGTCCCACTTCTGTAATCATCTATTTAAGACCTTACTAAAAAATATGGCGTGAAGCATAAGGTGGAAATACTTTACCATCCCCAAATGAGTTGGCAGGTTGAGTTCTCCATTCGTGAGATCAAGTGTATATTGGTGAAGACTATGAGTGCTAACAGTACTGATTGGTCAAGCAGGTTAGACGATGCCCTTTGGGCCTACTGGACATCTTTTAAGACCCCCATAGGTGCTTCTCCATACCATCTTATGAATGGAAAGGCATGCCACTTTCCAGTTGAACTCGAGCACAAGTTGAGTAGAGGGATGCAAAAAACTTGAGAATGAGCTAGGTGAATGATTTGGATAAATTTTGGCTTTGAGCTTTTTAGAGTTCAACTCTTCACAGAGAAAAGATGAAGTTGTATTATGACAAAAAGATCGAGAAAAGGGTGTTCGAGCCTGGTGATATGGTTTTGTTATGTAATTTAAGACTTTGCTTGTTTCTTTGCAAATAAAATTGTTGGTGGTATCGACCATTCACCATTGTTAGGGTGTTCCCACATGGTACAATTAAGTTAAAACGATATAGTAAAGCTCCGTTCAGGGTGAATAGGTAGCGTATAAATCAATATATAGGGAATATTGACAATGTAAAAGTTTTTGATGAAGTAAGCATTAGAGAAGTCGGATTGGCCAAGGTAATCGAGTCATGTCGTGATTTTAAATTAGATGCTTCATAGGAGGCAACCCATGGGCTTGTTGTTGATGTATGAGTAACCAACATAGCCACTACATGCCACGATGTTAAATCAAGCAATAGTTTCCAGGCAACCAAATATTTTAATATTCATTTTGTTTTCATTTTTATAGGTGTAAAGTATGAGAAAACAGCTAGAACATGGTAAAAATTGAAAAATTCAGAAAACTCAAAGTAAGGGGACTTAAAGACAAACTTTTAGGGGTCATAAGTCCCACCTACGCCAGGAGAGTGATGCAGTAGATGTTAGAGTGAAAATCTGAGAGTTTTGGGGTCTGTATAATGTACATAACAACCCACTCTCAGGGGTCGTAACTACCACTTATGACCTCATAAGTGGGGACATTGAAATCATAATAAAAAACTTAGAGAGGTCGTATGGGTCACTTACAATGGCCCACCCATAGGTCGTATGTATCCCTTATAGGTCATAAGTGTCCCCATATGTGGTATGAAATTCAAAGGTCCAAATTTGGAAATCTAGGCTGGACCCAAGTGGATCCGAGCAGTTCCAATGTACCAACATGTTTAAAACCCTTAAGCTCGATCAACATCCCTTCACTTTCTCAGAGTTCTTAACTTCCCTCTTAAATTCAAAATCTCCACCTCTTTATTAACTCCATAAAAAGAAAGAATCTCTCATAGTTCCCTTACTTGAATGCTCAAAATATTAGAGTTAGGGTTTCATCAACCTTATTCTAACTTTCTACTTCCATCACTTGCAACTAATGTAAAATTCTTGGCTCCCAATGGTTATGGCTGTTTTACTAGCAAATAAATAGAGTTGGTACTTGAATAAACAAGATAATAAAATAAATCACAAATGTTTTGAAAGTTGGAGACTAGAATAGTTAAAAATTTATTTTTGTTGCATTGTTTCTAAATTGGAAACAAGAGATCATATCCCACACGTAAGTAGAAACTAAATAAGTAGATGAAAACCCATAATTCTTGAGCAAATACCTGTTAACTTATACTTGGTATATGTTTTAATGTACAACATTAGGATTAAAAATTCAAAATATACTTTGTGAGGATTAACATTTGGGAAAATTTGAAAAACCCTCCAAGGAGTACCTACGTAGGTACTTACGAGCCACATAAGTTAAACGTACAGGTCTTAAGTTCCATCATAGTTGTCAGACCTGAATCCTTGGTGTTGCAGGGATTTTCTTGATACTTATGAGGGCACCAATGACCCTCGTAAGTGTCACCTACGACCCACGTAAGTGTCACCTACGACCATCCCAAGTGTCACCTATGACCCGTAGGTGGGGTCGTAGGTACCTTGCTCTATGTGTTTTGATTTTTTTCAAACTATGTTTATTCCCATATTTTATTTCAAACACTAACAACAATTTTTTTTAGATATGATGGCACCGAAAGTAGCCCATAAAAAAAAGGAGTTTAGTTAAGGCTTATTAATGAGTCCCCAAAGCAGGGTGGCATCATAAAGAAGTACCTCATTTGCCTAGATAACACTTTCATGGCCCTACGACAGATCAAGGAATTATATCTGAGGCAGGCTTTATCTGCAGCCGTTGTAGCCATATTGAGCACCCAACAGGCCCTAGAACCGACTAAATTAGGCAGTCAACCCGTACTAGCACAAGTGGGGGCCCAAATAGAAACACTTAGTCCTATTCCTAGGCTTAGGATAAAAAAGGCCCAAACCTCACTACAATACTCTCCCTAGTGCAACGATGGAGAAAGTGCTTCTAAGGATTATAAAAAGTATAAGATAGATTAATAGTCTGGGTCTAGAAGGGAGGTTGAGTCTGGTTCAGCATCAGGGTCTATAGAGAAAGAGTAGGATCTCGACTTTCATTTTATGGAGGACTCAAAGGAGGCATTAGGATTAAAGAGTGAGTCAGCTTCGAGCCCAGTTGTAACCCAGTCTAAAGAGGGTGCAAACCAGGTCCCACATGATATTTATTCATCATTAGCATAAGATTCTCCATCCGTTGCATAGTACATCCAACCTTCTATTCAACAATCTGTAGCCCCAAGGGCTTACTCTACCCATATCTTAGTTGTGTATATAGCAGAGATAAACTCATTATGGTGTGTAGAGAGTATGCAACATATTTTCATAGAGACAACCTCATTATGGATCACGGTCAACCTAAGAGGAGTATTGAAGCTAAGAGGAGGATTGATCTAATGGGTCTAGCATGGGTACTAAACCTATAGGCTTCTTTTGATCATTATAAATTTTGATGAATGACTAAACCCCAAGGATCATACAGTTTTGCTCTTGTTCGGGATATTTATGCCTCTTATGCCTCCACCATCTACTTGATTATAGAAAAACTCATGCAATCATTCTAAGTTGAGAGTGTTGATGTGCCATGATTTCATGGCATTTTCAATGCTTAAAATTAGAAAATATGTAAATACTTAGGTCATATGACGTGCTTTTATGTTTGTTTTATAGGTGACTAGGTTATTGGAGATTAAGAGAAGAAAATATTATTAAAAAGTGCAGGAGGAGCTCTTACGAGGCCACTTACGACCTGTAAGTGGTACCTATGATGATCGTAGGTCCCTCCATAGGTGTCAGAAGAAAGACGTATGAAAATCTGAAGATTGAAGATCCTTTTTGGTAGTTATGAAGGGGCACTTACGTGGTGGAAATACCACTTACACCATCGTAAGTGCCTTCATAGGTAGAAATCATATAGCTCTGAAGATGTCTGACACTTATGACACCCACTTATGGGAGTAAGTACAATTTAGAGCCCATAATTGGGTCCATAAGTAGTCACTGACCCAATTTTTTGTATTACTTTTGTTTAGGATTTTTAGGGTTTTATTGTATTCTATAAATACCCTTTTGATATTTTTGTATTAGTTTACACACTCTTTACATTCATAGACATATGTTGATTCTAAGATTTAAATTTTGATCTTGGAATTTTTTGTTCTTAATTATTTGGTTAATTATTAATTAGAGATTTTGGGTTTTATTCTTAAATTATTAAGAGATTCATCTTATGCTTTCTTTTATTAATTCCATCGATATTCTTTTAACTATGAGAGGATAAACCACTTAACTACGGTTGTGCAAACCCTAGCTAAATAACAAAGTAGGGAAAGTATGAGGTCTCTCTAACTTATGATTTTTGCATGTATTGTGATCTTTTTGGCTTGTATGCTTTCTTAACTAATGCAAAAGTAAGAGCTTTATTGTATTTGAGATCATCTTTACAAGAGAGGTTGAGATTAGGAAAAAATGGTCACAATAGTAATGTAAGGCTACCAACTCTCATCTAATCAACTTGACACCCAAAAAGTATAGTTGAACAAGGATCCAAGACAAGGGTTAGTATGGTGACACACTAAGACTAACAAGGTGAAGGGTGACATTCACCAAAGGCGTTTACAAGATGGTTGATGATACATATCTTTTCAGATTCTTCATATAGGTTATTAAGATAGTCGATTGAGGACAAAAAGTCTACGGAGTAAGAAAGCTAGTGGAACACCATTCGAGTATTCATCTTAGATTGATTTCAACCTATAGATATAAAGACATATTACTACTTCACTGTTTTCACATAAAATCCTCCTATTTACTTTAATGCATTTTTAGGCTACATCAACAGATCCATGAGAAATATTTAGCCTATTCAATATGAATTCAACCCCAACCTCTATTGGGTGACTATATTTCACATCGACCACATTATATTTCTTTGTAGATAGCTTGGGTGACATAAAGTTTTGGCATTGTTGTTAGCGAATACAATTATAGATTGATTGATTGAAATTGTTGAGGCTATTGGGTTTTACTATTCTTTTATTCTTGTGGTGTATGCACAGTACTAGGAGTCAAGCCATCCTCTATTCAGGTGAAGGGCCGTTGGTCATTAAGGTTGAACTTTTAATTTTTGACAAATTAAAAAGAGAGCTAGGTTGAAAAAGGGGTACCTATGGAAAAATCCCTTAGAAGAATTGTATCTCCATAAAATTGGTCTGGAGAATCATTCTCAAAGAATACAAGTCCATTACCTCATCCCTTTGAGTTTTTATGCTCCTTTTATCCATTGACTTTTGAAAAAAAAAGACTTTTTTGTAGTGGATATTGTAATGACCCTTTAGATCATTTCCTCTATTTACATTAATTTCTAGAATTTTAAGCCTCCCACAGCTTTTAAAGATCATTTATGTCTTGTTGAAATTATTGATTAAGTTATTAGACAAATCATTTGAGTTTTAGGCTCATTTCCTTATCTTTTAGGTTTCGTTGTTAATGAAATTTGTCTCAAACCAAAATTCCTAGTAAACAACCTCAAATGAACATTTAAGGACACCCTTGGTTTAGGCCCTAAGACTTCTGAACTTATTTTAGGCTATTGGGTGGATTATATTAAAATAAAACTAATGTGTGGCCCCCATATTTACTCGAAACAATCTCAAATAAATGTTTTGATGGTTCTATTGAGTTTAAATTTTGAATTTTGAATGGTAGCATAGTTTGTATGCATAAATAGGATTCTAAATGAATCTCGAGCCCCCGATGTAGTGCACTTAAGATGGTACTTGATATTTGGGTTGACCAATTTATAAGTCAAAGTTCCCCTTAGCGACCTTGAGCCACTTTAGCGGGCATTGCCATTTGGAAAAGGTCCAGTTAAGAGGTCAAGAACTACTTAAGCAGACATTGATTTAGTGGCTATACGACCATTATAGCACTCCTCGTACCCCTGGTACATAGCATCTTTAGAGAACTTATGCCTCCTAAGCAGACAAGTGGTTGCTATTGCGACACCTGGGGGTTTGTTAAATCCATTTTATTCACCTAATTTTCCTTATTTTTCTCTATCATTTCACATTATTTTTGGGAGCGTGAAGAGTGGAAATTGTGGGAAACATCCATTGAAGCTAAGGTAAGCTAACATAATACTCCTTTGTCATTTTCTTTTATTTTTCCCATCAATTTCATTTCAAATTCTTAGAAACTAGGTATTTAAATTACTAGACCTTAAGATCTAATTTTTTTCCCGATTTATGCACCATTTGTGTTCAAATTTTGAGCATATATTCTTTGTCCTTTGAGGGACCTCATGATGGATTCTATGTTCTTGCCCAATGGTCACGTATTTGACCTAAATTTTGACCTGAACTTTTATAAGTAATATAGGTATTGTTTTACTCCTAATGATTTATAGATGACTATTATTATCGAATGGCAGCATTTCAAGATAGTAAAGCAAAGACATACGGTTTATGGATGATGCAAGGACTTGTAGTTCGGCATTGAGATACGCTTAAGTATACTCTTCTCTACGATATAGTGAATGATATATATTTTATGTTAAGTAAGGAGGTTAGGAAATGATTATGGGTCGAATACAATGACTTAGCCTAGTTTAGGAGTTTGAGGAAAAAATAGTGTACCAACTTTAAAGATGACATAGTTGTTATGACTATTGGATCTATTACCTTAGGTTATTAACATGTTGATCATAGTTGATACTAAGTACGGCTTTAGTAAAAGGTTTAATACTTCAGTAGGTTAATTATAATAGTTTCTTAAATCATAGTATTTTTATCATGTTAGAGGTTGATATCGTTGTTATGATACCATTTGGACTGTAGGTGTGTATTTTATCTTTTTAATGGATATGGTTTAGTCTATAGATTATTGGATGGTAATGATTATATTTTTTGGATACTGGTGATGGCATGAATAGACTATGGTACATTCATGCTCACTTAGTTATACGGTTCCACCTAAATGTTGGCTTTACTACAATTTTCCTAAAAAGGGATTTATTCCTCTTTTTACCTTTAAATTGGATTTTGCATAACAAAAATTATACCACCTTATGGGATGATTTATGAACTTTTGTAGCTAAAAATTATCTTTTGGAAATTCAATCGAGATGTATTTTGATAGATAATTTTACCACTTCTATTTTATTCAATTATGAGAGATTTTAAACCTTTCTAGTATATTATGATGATTTAGTCCAGGAGTTGACCATAGGTAATTGATTTATAGACTTACACTTTTAGACATAGTTCAAATTCATGCATATATTATATATACATCTCTCCGGTACTGCATAGGAGAGATTCATGATGATGATGATGATTATTGAAAATCCTCGATTGGGACTACGTTAGTGTATATGTGTTCTCCTAAAACCCCTAAGGAGACCTTCATCCGTGAGTCTTCATGTCAGAGTATAGAGGTCTTCATAGGTCCTACTTTTTTGAGTCATCAAGTTGGAGGAGGTGTATACACTAGGTATATTATTGAACTTGGATCGATTATGGTATTATGAATTTAATTTTCATGCATTTATGTGTGGACATTGCCTATCACTAGTATGTTATTTGGTTCCTATATCTGTCAGCCTTATGGGGGCTTACATAGGTATAGGTTATGGGTGCGATTTGTTGAATATTGATTGAACTTTCTGGTTTATGGGCCCCAATTTGGTATTATTTTTTTTGACTAGTAGATTACTGTATTGTTGTTATTATGATTAATTCGTCGTAAGCTGATTGTGGACTGATTCTAAGATTCGAGGTATGATCCTGATCCTTTGTATTTTAATGGTATTTTATACAATGGATAATTATCTCATGGTTAGATACTATGAATAGGGACCCTGATTATGCTAAAACAAGTTCCTATATGATTAAGTGTCCTTGAGATCTTAGAATGAATACCTTAGGTTATACCTTTGTGTTAGTCTTGTACACCTATACATACATATATATCTTGCTTTGGCATTATTGTATATCCCCCTCTTCCTTTATTTATTCACATTATATATTGATTCCCTGGCCTTGTATAGTGCTATATATGATCTGTTTATTCTTTATTTAGATATTTTCTAGTGATATATGAAATAGTGCTTTAGCTCCTATATACAACTAGAATAGGGTAGTGTATCCTTATTTCCTCTCTAGCCTTATTATGTTATCTTCATGGATAGTTGCTTGTTATTTATATTACTGCACTTTATGTTATCTATAATTGTATTATCTTTGTATCAAAGTCAAAAGTTGTCTATTGAGTACTACATGTTTGGTACTCATACTATACTTCTACAACCTACATATCAAAGTGGGTTCTCGCAATTATTGTATGCATCATGTGAAGTAATTATGGGTTAGAGATTTGAGGTGAGCTCCTAACATTTGGATCATTATTACTCTCCTTCTTGTTGTTTAGGCTATCTTTATATTGTATTTAGAGATGGGGTGTACATTTATATTTTTCTAGTATTTGTCTTTGTTCCTTTATAGTGTTAAAAGATCTTGTATTTATTCAACCAAGTTTTGGAAATGCCTTTTGTATATCAGTCTTCCATCATTTTTTCTGCTAACCTTCATTCATTTCTCTTAATAGTGTATTACTAGCTATTTTGGACTAAAACTTGGCTTACCTACTGGTAGTTTACAGTAGGTGCCATCATGACCAAAGAAATTAGGTCTTGATAAAAGATTTGTCAAAAAAAATAGACATTCTTTTATAGAATTCAAAAAGGAAATAATTGTAATTACATCCTCAACATTAACGTATCACTTTCTGCTAAAGTAAATATATCCCATTCGAGATTTAAAGAATCCCTATTTTATGTACTAATAATCGCGAGCCTTTTACATATCATTAAATTGAAATTTTATGGTCTAAACATATTTTTGGATATAGGGCATTTTACATACAATTTCGAAGGATAAAATATCTTGGGTTTTCTTATACTTTGAATTTCCCAACGGCTCGTAACAGTCCAATAACTACAATTTAGATGATGGAGAACAAAGAAAGAGATATACACTATCTCAGCCTTCTCTAACTCTATTTTCTTCTTTCATTAAACATTGTACTCTCATCTAGTTTATTGTGTCATTAGTAAGAGTGAAAATAAATGCATAGTTGGTGAAGTTTTTGTATCAAAGAGAGAAAAGAAAAGAAGAGTGAGTTAATTTGAAAAAGCTTAACTCAAATCTTGTAACTTTTTATTTACAAACAAAAATCTAGTAGAGTCTCTTGTAACCCAAGGGGACCGGAGTGTCACCTATTAGAGATACAAACCAGTATAAAATATTTCATGTAATTACTTTTCAACACTTTATTTTGGGCACTTTATATTACTACTTCAGTAGTTGGCTGTCTCTCAAATTAAATCGTTTATCTAATCAAAATAAGTAATTCAGCCTCTATTCTTACCACTTTTATGATAGAGCTCAAGAAGCTACAGGATAGGCTCACAAATGTTTAGTATCATCCACCCCCTAAATGATCATTTGAAGGAAATAGAGGCAGTAGAAGAACAAGTAATGGAGTCTGAGGTAGCGACACTAACTTGAGTTGCAACCTTACCTCAAATGTCTTCTGAGCTTGTTCAATAGGTGTTAAATTTTCTATGTAGTTTGGATGGTATAAAATCCAATCCTACTATGACAACTGTTTAGGCTCTAGGTGTTTATCCTATAGTAGATATGGCTTCTAGGATGGATGATGCTTTAGGGATTGATACTTTGTGTCATCTTATTTTGGGTTCAATTACGAATAGTACTAAATATGATCTCCTGAACATATTTCTAAAGAGGACAATCTAACATTCTAGGGTACTATGTTTGAGGATGCTTTTGAGTTTATAATTGACAGTTATGAGAGTTTACACAATATAGTTTTTATGCAGCAACATAGATTTGAGTTTGTAACCTTTGTACTGGTGAAGGGTGCAAAGAAATGGTGAAGGGTGTATATTTAATGTTTCTCATTTGTTTTAGCTCCAATGAATAGGGATAAATTTCATACTTTGTTCTTAATGAAGTATGTGACTCGATCCCTCCATGATTATCAGAAGAATGGTTTTTGGCATTGAACATGGTGATATTTTAGTTGCATCTTATGGAGATAAGTTCCATGATTTATCTTAGTATGCTTCTCAATTGTTAGCTACTAAGAAGGAGAGAATTTGATTTTATGTTACGAGTTTGAATTATGATCTTCAGGTTTTATTTTAATATATGACTTCTGTAACAAAGAGGTTAAATGAGGTGTCAGATTATGTAAAGAAGTTTGAGGTGGTTATGCATGCTGGTCAGGCTAAGATGTTAGTTAAGAAGGCCCACAATGTTGGAAATTTCAGTGGATTGTACTCGAAGGGTCATTGTCAGTAAGCCTACCCAGTTGTCCCTATTTAGTCAACATCACCAGCTTTTACTATAGTCTAGCTAAGGTCTCTTCTTAGTCAAAGGTTATTATAAGCCAAGGAGCTTCTTAATCTTCTACTAGTTGACATTTTCTCGAGTGGAGATGTTACTATTATGGTGTTGTTGGTCACATTAAGAAAGAGTTTCCTTTAAGATAGGCAAATATCCAAGTATAGTGAGAGTTGGGATTTTTTCCAATGTGTAGAGAAGGAGGTAACGACAGGTTCATCCATATGGTGGATGTGTGAGGCTACGGATATACCAACCCTATCCATATCTGCCATGTACCGTAAGCCCTAGTGAACATAATTCTGGTTATTTCATAAAATCTTGGTTAGAAACATTGAAATTAAAGTGACAATCAATCATTTGTGAAAATTAAACCCCCATTTCAGGAAACATTAAACTATCAGTGAATTAAATCGCAAACGACTTGACTTCACACCATATTACCTGTGGGATTCGACCCCAACCTCGTTGGGTTTTATATTGACAACGATTGTTTATACCCATTCAAGAGTTTAGTTTGAGCGTTATCAATTATTTGAGAGAATAAAGAAAGATGATAGAAGAGAAGAGAGAATAATGAAAAAATAAATAAAAAATATATAACTTTAAAAAACTAAAAAATTTAGGGTTTGTTCGGCAAAAAAATAGGAGTTTTTAATGTTTTAACAGTTTCACGTGATCAATGCGCGTGACTAACATGCAATGGGCCAAGTGCCAGATATATGCCATTAAAGTAGCAAAAAAAGTCGGGGGGGGGGGGGGGGGTAATAGGACCCTTGCAAAGTTTAGTATGCTCAACTAGTAATCCGGTCAAACTTCAGGTATTTTTTTGAGTATTCTCCTTTTATTCTTTGAAAGTTTAATTAAAAGGTCAGTGAATACTATTATACCAAACCAACAATAAAAAGAGTGATGATAACGCTTAGTACTTGAATTTTAGAAGCCAATGATTGAAATATTACTTATGATATTTGTATTGAATTATGTTAATTTATCATGATTATGAAGCAATAAGTTGAATTGAAACTATACTCTTATTAATTATCCACAGTGGATGGGAATGATAAGAATCAGTTTACGTGAATAAACAAGACAATAATTTAAAAGCAATACTACGAATATTAAAGACAAGAAAATAAGAATAAGTGAATTTTATTCTTAAGTGAATAAGTATTAAGACTTAAAATCTTTATTGATCTTAGTGTTCAAAATTAGCAGATTAAGATTAATTATGATAGTACTAGAGTGAATTCAAGAACTTAGATCTCAAAAATGTTTTAGATTCCTAGTTTAAAGAAAATAAAGAAAACAAATAGTATAAGAGTTATCTGCTTCTTTAATTAAATTTGATAGAAGTCAAAGACACCAAGTTAAGAATTAATCTTACCTACTAAAGAGTTTATAGATAAATTCATAGTCACCACACACAAAGGTTTAATGAAGAAAAACCTCTCAAATAATATTAATCATGTTTTATTGAAAATAACAAAACACATTCCTATCTATAGAGATAAACCCTCCCAAATAGCATGAGTATCAATTCCTGCTTTAACGAAAATAATAAATAAAAAAAGCTAAATAGAAAACTTTTAAACTGGAAAAGGTATAAACTATGAAACATTTTTACTAGTACCCCTTTCAACATCTTTACTTGTTCATAATACTAAAAATAAATGTCTACAATATATGTTCAATTTAAAAAATCAATGAATAATTTACCCATTTATTCCTATTTACCCTTAATGTTAAATGCTATTCACGATGCAATGCATTTTTCATAATATTAAAGAGTAATTTAATAAAAGCACCCCTATAATTTATAGTTTCTTAAGTTGTGTGTCAAGTCGATATTGAACAACTGTTCTTGGACAAAGGGAATAATTTTAAACAACAAAAATAAGTAAAAATGATACCAAAAACCTTTCCTGAAAAGATTAGAAATAATTTTCAAATTGTTTATGTGCCATCTATAACACTTTTCGTTGAATGTGGATACCGCTTCTGTAACTCTTTTTGAAGTTCATATACTTAATGAATGAACATCATTAATTCTTGTAGCTTAAGAAGACACCTGCCACTTCAACTCTTTTCCCTTCTCTATCTGGCTCTTTGTATCACATATACTTCCCAACTAATCTGAATTCCAATAGCTAGAAATTCTCTTGATTCTATCATAGAATTACGAAGTTTGTTCTTAATTCTTCTCAAATATTTCATCAGAGTTGATACCATCTTCTCCCGTTAGTCAAAACCTAGAAAATACTGATAGAGTAAGAAGGTTTTTTTAATAAAAATTTACTATAAAAGAAGAAACTTATAATCTCTTAGAGAAAAGATGAAGATAAGAAATAGATTTTTTTGAATTTATAGGGAGTACCCATTAGTTTGATTATATTTTGCTTACTTTGTTTTCCTTACTGCAATACATTCTTAACTAATTGCTGGTCAATTTAAACGTGATTTTGATAATTTTTTTCCACTTTGTTAATGGGTATTTTATATTTCTTTTTCAATTTAGATTTTTGGTTTTCTATACAATTCAGTATAGTTTACAAATTGGTCCTCCTCTTTCCTTTCTTATATTTCATGAACTAGTATTACTAAACGTTGTTTGCCTCCTAAAAATAAGAAAGAATTTAAGTTCAGATATTCCAGGTATAGTAAGGAGGTGACTCACACTAAAGATCTCACGTATATAAGTATAAAGGTTTTGAAATGCCCAAGACTATCTCCTGAACTTCATACGGTGCTTAGAACCACAAGCGATCTCAATCTAACCCATGATACAAATATAATTCATGAGCAACTGAATAAAATTCATAAAACTGAAAATAATAAGATGAAATAAAATCATTATCTGAACTTGTTCAAATACAATATTGTTTCAAATATTGACAACATGGGTTATCCACGAACAAAACTGAAAACTAAATATATAAAGTCCGACTAATTGTCTATGAAGCTTTTATTAATAATGACTATAGGTAGCCAGGATATTACCTCAGCTATCCCTAATTAGTACTATTAAATAAAATAAAATACTGAATCTACAAACTAACTAGTGCCTTCGAAAAAAAAAAAACTTATAACCTACTGGTTGGAAGCTGTAAACTATCTGACCATGCTATTGTAAGAAACAACTGGTACCTACATTAAGCAACAATGTAGCCACACAGACATATATGTTTTCAGTACTTCTGGAATATACTGAGTATGAGGGTGAATGGAATAAGAAAAACTAAAACAATACATAATCTAAACATGCATGCTAAGTGAAAATAGAATCACCTTGTCCGTGATAAAACCGAAAGCTGAAATAACATAAACATAAATCATAAACAATATTTGAATAAAGCTTATGAGTCATTACACTTAGTTCAAAAATTGTTTCTTCTGTAGGAGATTCTTATAACCGACATAAATCATGTGAGCTAACATAGAGTCCAACATCTGATCTACATTGAAGGGAGAGAGGTTATTCTATCCTTGCTAATGGTATAAAACCTTGATTTTAACTAGAGTGATTACTAAACATGAGCCCATATGGTCTAGAGGGACACTCTCTACCGAGATCCGTAAAACCCATAATGACACGTAGTTTCTAAAAAATAGAATGCATCAAACCCATATTTTCTGGGCAGTCAATAAAAGCCTATTTTCTCAAATTTTCTTTTATTTTTCAGACTTTGAACTTTGGGTTGTGAGATTTTTGGACAATTTCTTTTACTTTCGAGCTTGGGTAATATCTAAATCACTATTCCAACTATTTAACTTCTATTATGTCATTTAAAACATATTTACAACATGATTTCCTTTAGGATTTTTAGCCCAAAAGGCCTAAAATGGTGTTTCTTGGATTAAAAGCCTATTTTAACCCAGTTTTACTTTATTTTTCTGTTAGTTCTTCCTTTAATCATGGATAAGGCCTTCCTAAAAAATCTAATTTTACCCTTTTGTATAGATAATCCATTTCACAAGTTCATTTTTACCCAGATCTAAAAATTGGTGATATAAATATTGTTGGCATTCTTTTAATATGAAAATTTTATATTTGTATGTTTTAGTTGATTCTGAGGCAGTTCGAGAGAAAAAATCTTCATGTTGAAGGGCTTTGGGCATGGATTTTAATATTGATGGGTAGGTTATGACTCAATTTTCTTCAGACTAGGCTAAGTAGCAAATATATATTTAAAAGTATGCTATGGGTATGGGTAATCAATCATGGAAATCATCTTTCAATTATATTATTACTATTTTTTGCCCCTGTGGAGGCTTCTATTATTATTGTTGGTGACTTGAAATGATATTTACAGTATGGTGCCCATTTGGTGGATTTTATCTGATATTATTGGCCTTGTATATGCATTGCTTTCTTTCTTCATGATAGAATACCCTAGTTGGGGCTAATGTGATATTAATGATACTTGCATGCATACTTATTCAAATGATACATTTCTTATACTAAATCAGGGATTGTTAATATACTAAGTAGATTTTGAGCTCACGTGTACATGTCTTAACTGGATTCAAGATCTTCATATGAGTTTAATTTTGATCATTATATCCTCATATCATTCAAACATTCATGAAACATTAGTACTATTGAGGAAACATCATTTTGACATAAATAAGAAACATTTACAAAACCCTCTGTCATAGCCCAAGAGTCAAGAAAATGATATGGATATTGATGTTGGGATTGAATATTGAGAAAGTATGTAATGATCCTTCAAGTCATTTCTCTTATTTCCACTTATTTTTTCCACTTGATCTGTCCCAAGTCATTTATAACTTACTAGGGCTGATCGTTTTCTTACCAAGCAGTTCGTTGAGTTTTTATAACTAATTCCCTATTTTGAAGTCTTTACTAGCTCCAAATGTCCACCGAGCAAAAACTTTGGTGAGACGATCTTGGATACAAATTCTGACAGTATCAGTAGATTTGGAATATGATTTTAGGCAAGGTAGACCATTGGCTTGAGTCCCAGTGCATCCAAGCTTATTTTGACCTATTAGTCGGAAAGCTAAAATTTTGAAATACAGGTATGGAACCCACATTTGGTCGAATAGACATCAGATTGATAATCTAACTTTGCCAATGCATCTAAAACATTTATTATAGTATGGTTACATAGTTTATTTACAAAAATTTTATTCTGAATGTATCTCAAGACATTATTGGAAACATGGAAGACTTCCAAGTTGTTGGTGCTATTGCAATGATGATCATGCAAGGTAAATGGCAATCACACCATTGCAATTACGTCGAGCATAGAGTGATTGTACTAACATAATAGCGACCCTCCTAATGATGATCACGATACCTCTCTACCTGGTAGGGGTACTTAAAGGCCCCTAAGCCAGGATTTTGGTCATTTTCTCTTCACCTTTGAGAGCCAAAATCCCTTAATGGGTGAGAAATTAAAAACTATATTGTATGGATGACCTAGGAGCTTGATTATCATTAATTAATACAGATATCTTCAAATTTAAGGTAAGAATCCTTCGAATTCATGCTTCAATTTCTTAGCTTTGACCTAAAACTACAAATCCACTTAGGGCTTGGCTTTAGCCCAAAGTTTGGTTGGCTTGCACCCATTTATTGAGGTTTATGGTTCCTTGTTAATGTACGAACTTTGGTTTGATCTCAAAAATTTATGGATGACCTAGGAGCTTGATTATCATTAATTAATACAGATATCTTCGAATGTAAGGTAAGAATCCTTCGAATTCATGCTTGAATTTCTTTGCTTTGACCTAAACCCACAAATCCACTTGGGGATTGGATTTAGCCCAAAGTTCGGTTGGCTTGCATCCATTTATTGAGGTTTATGGTTCCTTGTTAATGTACGAACTTTGGGTTGACCTCAAAAATGCATTTTCTATAAGTAGGATCCACTTGGGGTTTTTGGTGTCATTTTTGGACTCGAAACATTATGATGCAATATGTATATCATTAAACTCATATTGATGAGTAGATTTCTATTTTATAGCATGATGATATTTTGGGGATTTATGAAGTAAAGACGGGTAAGTGGTGAATGGTGTAACATTTTATGGTTCGGCTTTGAGGTAGGCTTCTATCTACTCTTCTTTGTAGATGATGTTTGATATATAGTGCATGTGAATATGATTGTTAAGTTTGATTATGGGTAATATAACTAAGTCTTTATTATTGAAGTGTATGATTTAGATGCAATTTTTGGACCCATAAAGTGATATGATTGCGGATTTTTAAGAATCCAATGGAATTCTCCCTCAATTGGACTTTATTGTAGCATGGATATAATATTATGCTAGGTTTTGTGATTTAGTTTATGTGTTGGAATCATGGTTAGTAAGATTAACCTTAGTTTGGCTAGCCTAGTGATCTTGAAACCATAATGTGAGTAGGATTTACTTTAATGCGCTGGTTATACACAATGTTCCTATCTTAGAATTGGTTACAACTTACTTAAAATCTAGAGTTACTAGATAACTTAGTCTAGTTTGGGGCATAGATTGCCTAAATATGGAAATTTAAGATTAGATATGGGTTTATTCCTCTAACTTAAGCCAAGACTTTTGTTAGCCTTTAAGAATCCATTTATGGAGGTTAGGCTCAGTTGAGACTAGTAAACCTTAGTGTGAGGTTACTTTGTGATTTGATGAATAGTGATGGTATTTTCCCCCAGATAATGACTTATGTCCATAAAATCCCTCTTAGAAATGATAATAGGCCATTGGAGATGCTATTTCCTCTTAGATATAATGTTTATCCTTTAGTAATGCTTTTCTCTCTTAAATAGGATATTGGGGCCTTTAGATATGTCATTTCTCTTACATATATAAATTGTCATATAGAAATGATATTCTTATTAGTCATGATACATGACTTATTAATACGAGTTGACTCAAAAATGAGATAAGCCTCGATGTTATCAGATATACTTATTGTGGCATTATAACTCATAGATGTGAGATGCCTCTTCTTATGCGTGAGATGATTATAGATATGTATTTTGGTTTATAAAGATTCTAGGACTCGTGACTATGTTAAGGATTATATATATGAAATAATGTATGGATATGACTATAGACATGAGTTCTAGATATGTATATGGTCCTAAGGCCGTGATCTCAATGTTGTGAGTATTTTGGGTATATTATTAGGCCAAGGGCCATGTTATGATATCGGTTGGACATCCAGGAAGTAATTACTCTTGTAAATGATACAATTGTAGTTTATGAATATATATATATATGTGTGTGTGTGCGCGCTTATACATTTTTCTCTAATATGGGATGGAGGAGGATTCGATATCATGTTTATGATTCCAATGTTTGAATACTAGTGGCATGAAAAGATTTGATGCATTCATAATCGTTGTATCGATGTTTGATAAGATTCCGATTAGATTATTGTATTATTATGGTTTCCACTAACTAAGGGTCAAAGCCAACTTTATACCTTAATAATTTATTTCTTCATAATGATAAATGGAAATATTTAATGGGTAACTTATAGGTAAAAGAGGTTAATAGTGTTACTTTAAAGACTTGACCGAGATAAGTTTTGGTCTATGATTTGATACTACTAATAACTTTGGTTGTGAAAGATTCTAAATCTTTTTACACTTTTGTAATGATTTAGTCCCGAAGATCACTATATGCAATGGATTTACAAACTTATACTTTTTTATCCATGGCTTGATTCCATGATCCTTTCATATATACATGCTTATTGATAATGTTATATTGATGACGAGCGATGAATTATAGAAATATAAGCTACCTTGCTTCACCTTTATGATTCTTTATTTTAGCCATAATAGGGCTTTTTATTTACTCTAGCCCTTGTGCAGTTTGCACTTTACTTTATCCCTTAGGGGGCTGGCTTTCTATTATTTACATTGACTTTGATGTTATGATGATGATATTGATAACCGACAAGTCCATAGAATATTATAATAATATGATGATACCCGTTAATGATGAAGGATATTATGATGATATGATAATACCCAATAAGGCCAGAGAATATTATGATGATATAATAATACGCGACAGGGCTGGAAGATGTTATTATGATGATATTGATAACTTACAAAGACAGAGGATTTTATGATGAGGTTGATGATTATGATGATTGTTATGGTATTTTGAATTCTATTGCATTCATACTTTCATACGCATCGACTATAACCAATAAGTACTTATGTCTATCAGCCAGTATGGGACAGTTTCCTAGATATGGGTGATTATTATGCCTTGTGTTTATTGTATGTTGATGAGGTTTGATTTTTGCCTCTTCTATCTTTTATATCATTTATTCCATAATTTTTTTAATATATATTGGGTAGTCTGTTACATGTCGTTCCAAACTACTGGTATGGCTTGCCCACTGGTGGATTATTGTAGGCGCCATCATGACCTGAGAAATTACATCGTGACAAATTGGTATCAGATCCTAAGTTTCACCGGTGTGTTAGTAAAAGAGCTAAGTGTTTGGTAGAGTTTTATGGATTGGTGCAGAGACATCCATAACCTATCTTTGAGAGGCTATAGGGACATTTTTGAGATTTTACTTCTTGACTCCTTATTGTCTGTCTGTATTTCTATGAACCTAAACATATTCTTTGACTATATTATATCCTAAGGGATGATGCGATGTTGTTGACAGATGCAGATTAGACTTCAATACATGTTTCTTGAGTTCCAGTGCAACATTACAATAGAGAGTCAAAGATGGATGTCAAAGATATTCAGTGACAGCCAAAATGATTTTTTGGCTAGCTCAGGGCTAGTTGAGCTTGTGACTACTTTAGCTCTTTGAGGTTCAACATTGGGGATTCGAGTCATGATTGTAGATTTCTCTCAGCTATAGATAACATTCGAGTCATCAAATAAATCTTCCACCAAAGTTGGGTCTTTTGGTATTCATCAGGGTTCTTTACTAGTTTTGAGTAGGAGATTTGGTATCTCTAATGGGATTGACTTATTCTGATACTATATATTTAAGAGCAGGACTTGGTGCATGGATTTTTTAATGGAATAGCATTTCCACTCCATTTGGTGTCGAAGAATACGATAGTAGTTTGTTCTTTCTTCTTTTATGTTGTGTATTATTCGAGGGCCATAGAGAGAGCATGTACTGGGACTTATGGAGGTGGTGACAAAAGGCCATGCCATCAGTATAGTGCTATTGTTATTCTATTTAGGAGCATGTTTTAATGGTGGAGATATAAGACATGGGTTCAAAAGACACCCCGAAGGTGAGTTAGTTCATCAGTGAGAGACAACATTTGTTCCCCGCCAGCCTAGAGTTATGAGATAGGATATGATTACAAGAAGGTTGGATACCTACTAGAGTTTTCTCACAACGTCAATTGGCCAGCCATTTGGTCTTAGATCATGTTTCTCTCAAGGATTAGATCCTCAAGAGCTTGCTACTACAATAGAGAGATCGGTTATTGGCCTAGAAAGTATCCCCGACATGGGATGTCCAGTCATTTTAGCTTATTCAGACCAGCCTCATGATGTTGTGGAATCTTTAGTTAGAGATAGTGAACTTGGCACCTCAATAATGATTTAGTCGATCAATTTGCGTTTTGATTCGTTCTGATTTATTCTCACTATACTTGATAACGCTCAAATTACACTCTTGAATAGGTGTAAGCAATCGTTGTCAATATAAAACCCAATTAGGTTAGGGTCGAATCCCACAGGGAATAAGGTGTGAACCCAAGTTGTTTGCGATTTAATTCATTCATATTTTAATGTTTCCTGAAATGGGGGTTTTAAGTTTAACGAGTAATTGTTTGTCGCTTTAATTTTGATGTTTGTAATCAAGAGTTTATGAAATAACCAGAATTATGTTCGCTAGGGATTACGGTACATGACAGATGCAAAAGGTGATTCAAGATTCTTATGGTGGGTAGGATATCAAGCTATCTTTATCGATGTTATGCTCAAATGTCTCTCGACCTACTTAAGCATTTAATTTCCTAATCCTCTCGGACTTAGGAAATTTCTATTCATTTCCCAGATTTTACCTCAGGTTAACCAACCTTGTTATAGCGCTGATTATGAAACAAAGTATTTTCGAGTCCCTATTGATAATTCGCTTCCTACTATATTTGATTTCTTTCTCAAGAAAATCAAAGCAGGTGTGTCTACTATTTGCAACCAACAGACGTTAATTAAAGCTTCAGAATTATCAAGAAATCCTACCACCTACTGAATCTTGAATACTTAGCACCTTATCAAGACCTAACCCTAGATCCCATAATTTAGGTTAATGGAGTTAAGCCACTCATGATGCAATAAATAAGTACACAAGTTGAATTCATAGTTGGGCAGATTAACTTACAACGATGATGAAAATTCAGAGTGTAACTTGAACTGAATCTTAATACAAAACTCCCAAAATATTATCGACAATCTTCTCTCAACAATAATGTTCTGGAGCGTATTGGAACTCGAGAGAGAGAAAAATCGTGAACATATATATTACAAGATATGTCAATGATAATTAGAAAACCCTAAAGGCTCCTATTTATACTTGAGTCTAATTAAGGAAATAAAATAACAACTTAAGTAAATTTCTCAGACAGGTGACGCCATTAGATGACACTTTATCAAGGGTCTGATGCCTTATTAGGAATGACGTCAGATTTCCTTCAATGTTTAGAAGCTCTGCCTAAGGATGAAGATGTGAATGGCGACGTGTCAAGAGTCTAATGAAGTATCATGGATTTTGTTAGCTCCTCTTCCCTTTTTATAATTTTTGCCTAAGTCTGATGATGATCCCGACGCCTTTTCACAACTCTGACGCCTTTTCACAAAATATCATCACAACTTCTCTTAAATTTTATTCTCTGGTTAAGTCTGACGGTGGCCTTGATATCTTATCACTAGGCTGATGACTTATCATGAATGTCGTCATCCATACTTGTCCTTTATTTGCTTCAGAATTCAGCCTTTTTGCTTCCATTATTATTGGTTCCCCTGCACCTTATCTTTTACTACAAAATTAAAGTAAAACCAATCAAATACGACTAAAGTTGATTAAGACTTCACAATTATTCATGTCTAAAAGTATAAAATGTCTTAGCATTTGCTCACACATCAACACCATAAACTTAGAACAATTTCTTTTCCTCAAGGAGCTAAACACACCCAAGGCGATAAAGAGCACTTTTATCAGTCAGTTATTCACTTAAGCTCAAAGCATATTGACCATCTCCAAGGTTAGCCAAATTAAAAGCAATTGTGTCTCATATTGAAAAATAACCAAGCAACTCATAAGGATCGAGATATGGCAAAATTTTAGCAATAACAACCAAGCATATATCCAGATTACACTATCCGAATAAGTCAGTGACTAGTAATATACCTGGTGTTCCCTCACAACAAAGGAATCCCCTTTTCACTCATATCAGGATTCACATACATAACATAGGGATAATCACAAAACTTACTCTCAGAATGAAGTTCCAAACATTATATGTCAAATAGGCTTGCCCTTATAGTCGTGCCCAAGTCTTCAGATAGGTCAGTTAGGATCACTATAAGGCTTTTCTTAAGCTTACAACATAGGTCAGGGGATGGTATGATATTCATGGATATTTTAGAGTGATTATTCCTCCTTGACACTACACTAAGCTCTTGGGGTTTCAACTCCCAACCTTTTTTCATTCCTCTCTTTTATTGATCACACATGCTCAAGATGGATGCGGTCTTTTCAATTATCATATTATCTTTTTATCATCTTTTACGCAGCTTTCTCTTTTCTTATTTCTTTTTCTCAGCACCTAAATTTTTATTCTTTTCTTTTATTTTTCCTCTCTTCATACTTATTTTGCATTATTCACCCCTATGATAGCCACCCTCAACTTAGGCTGTTTACTGAAGTCAAGTGCATAGTGTCCAAGGAGGACCAGGGCCAAAATAGATTCATTGTGATGTAAACAGAAATGTGAGAGGTGTCGTAGAAAGAAATAAGCTAGTTAGGCTCAAAACACGGATCAAGAGATATTATGCACATATGGAAGATCATTTTAGCTAAAGTGGGCTAAAATAAAAAATGGCCTATGATCCTTTCCTAACTCCTATCCTATGATCATGGCAAGACTAACAGGGCAAGTTCTAGATTCAACACACAATTGGAACTGAGTAAGAGCTTGCACACACATGGCACACAAGTATCTCTCGTATCACTACTGATCTAATTCGTGCACTCGTTTAACAAAGGTTATTCAGTTGCCAGACTAATGCCACAAAAAGATACACCATGGTCACAAATGGATGTAATTCACATAGTAAGATATCAGTAATATATCAGAACAATGGAGAGGTGCTCAACAGTCACAAAACAAGCTAACTGCCTCAAATACCCGTATTACTCCTAATTATCTACCACAACTTTTTACAACAACATTCTGCCCTACAGCCTCAACTTAAAACTGAAAATAAAATGAACTCAAGGTTTAGGGCATACCTGGAGTGAATCAAGTGTGAGGCTTATGGATTTCCAACCCTGCTGCTGCATCATCTGTTTTTTTCTCTCCTTCGGGAGCACCTGGCCTTGCCGTGGTTGGAGCCTTGAAAAATGATGCACCGACAGCCCTAGCTCGAATGGCTGCCTCCCATTTCTCTTTGTCCTCTAGGGACTCCATTATTTCTTCCTTTAATTCCTTTTTTTCAACTTTATTTTTTGCCTTTTTTTCTCCATTCTTTCTTTCTTTAATTCCTTTTTTTCAACTTTATTTTTTGCCTTTTTTTTCACTCTTCTTTGTTCCTCGCTTTTTGGTTCTTCTATCTTATTTTAGCCCTTCTTCTCCCTCTTTTTTTTCTTTTTCTTTGGTGAATCTCCTGTAAGGTCAAGTATTGGAATTTCTTCCTTAGATTCATCCACAGTCGGACTCGTCGACACCATAAATTAATGTTGTTGCAATACCCCAACATTTGCCTTTACTTTGTCCAATGTCGCTCTGAATTTAGCAAGATGGGCTCCTGACATTTCTTTTGCCCATGCATCAAATTAATTCTTTGAATCTGCAAATAGTTCAGGTAATGTCACAAAAGGCTCAAGGGAATCCTTGATTCTCTTGTCTACTACAACAACAAACTATTTGGCAAAGGCATGTAGCTGTGCCTCACACTGTTTGGCTTGTTTAGCCACTTTTCTGATATTAATTGGATGAATTACAAATCCTGCTACTGCTGTAGGAGCTGAGGGGTTGGGTTCATTCTAAGGCACTAAACCTGCATGTGCTAAAGAAGTTGGGTTCGTAGCCTCAAAATCTTGCACCTCCACATTAGGTGCTAAACCGACATCTATATCTGGAGGGTCTGCTGCTACCCCTGCACCTCTATCAAGTCTCAGTCCTGGCTTATTTTTATCATACCATATGGGGTTGTGAGTTTTTTGATAAAGAATATCATCATCAATCCCTCCAATCTTTGGCACATTAGAAGCTCGGCACAACTCTGTGATAAGATAAGGAAAAGGATAATCAGTGTTGGTTCTTGACATTCTAATTTTCATCTCATCTGCAATGATTTCCTCAAAATTTAGGGGGAGCTTCTGCATTATGCTTTCTACTAGGATAGCTTGATCATCACCCAGAATGTTGTCTCCATTAGTGGGCATCAACCATATACATGCTATACACCACAAAAACTTTCCCTCTTGAGTCAAAGAGGACTTACAGATTCTCTCATATGGGTTGGTAACCTATGCTGGTTCTTCTTTGGCTATGATGTTTGCCAATCACGAATGTTGTTTTGCTTGATTCTTAATCAGAGCATAGACTAATGGTGCAATGGCCTAAGGAGTAAAGTTGGGGCCATGCAAGAACCTATTGATGGTTCTGATTGAGACATCAACCCTTACGCCCCTTACCTGAACTCTATCCACCAGGGGCTGGTCTGCAACTCTTTCTCCTGGTCTACACATGTTTTCTAACTAAACTTGGTAGTTTGCATAAAACTCCTGGACCAGTGTAGGGAAAAACAAGCCTCCCCCTTTTATGGTCCATCCTAAGTCGTACTCTTGGAACTTCTATTCCACTTCATGGAATCTACTCAACCCTTGGGTGATAATCTTCTTTTCTTCCTGAATCGGCCTTTTAGCTGTTCTTCTATCAGTTCTGCGAAGCCCTGCAGTGAAGATGCCCTCTGCTTTGGGAATTTTCCATCTAGGATTGTCTCAAAATTCAGGGTTCTTACATTTGATAAGTATTCCCCGAGCTGGAGACTCTTCATCATCTTTTTGTTCAGTGGACGGGGATCAGGATGCTGTTCCCTTAGAATCAAACTCCTTGGTCCCTTCCTATTCCTTTTCTTCAGATCCAGCATGCTGAGACTCATGCTGCTCATGTTTAGAGTGTTTATATGCCTCCTTCTCAGAAGCTATTGTTATTTCAGAGTCCTCACTATCCTCCACCTTAACTAGTGGGAGTGGTGGAGGTTTTGTAGGGATTTGCTTCTTCTTTCGCTTCCAGAGCATAGGTTTTTCATCATCATAATTTGACTCTTCGTTCATGACTTTTCAACATACACTTTTCTATTGTTCCTTCTTGGCAAGTTGATGAATCTTTCCTTTGGGTGCCATTATAAGGTTCCTATAGCATTAGAAAAACATTAGTCAATCCTCAAGAGCATAAACATAAATACATTAATCATTTAAGCTTTACATCCGTTCAGAAGGCTTATTCATGCTTCAGGTTCCAAGTGTGACGATATTTCTTGATAAGCCGTCATGACTGTGATAGCTTATCATAACTATCGTCAACCTCATATAGAACCTACGAAACTTTATTAACTTCTGATGACATTTTTGATAAGCCGTCACAATTGTGATAGCCTATCATAAATGTCATCAGCTCTAAACAAAATCCACTTTACTCTTAGTAGCCTTTGATGATATTCCTGATAAGCCATCACGATTGTGATAGCTTATCATGAATGTCGTCAGCTCTTATCATAACCCCACTTTTAACTTTAACTAAATTTTTGGTCCTATTATTCCTCAAATTCCACTCGAGTTCTAATTTATGAGCTGACTTTTAAACCTTGGGCTTGCACAACAAACCCTAGGTTAAATTTTTATCCCCTTTTCAAGTTGAATTTGGTTCAATCCTCTTAGGAACTTGGGTTGTCATCCATCTATCACTTACCACAAGAAAAGAAAAGTCAAATTTGGAGCATACCTGATGGAAGCCCTTAATATGATTACACGCATAAGAGAAAGTAGGAAGAAATTCTTGATTTTGAATTTTAAACCCACACATAAGGAAGATTGTTCTTCTTGATAAACTTGGGGAAATTAGTTGAAATGGGTAAGTAAATAAACTAAGTAAATAAATAAATAAACTAAAGAAGGAAATAAAATAACATATGTGGGAACATGAGGAGGTTCAATTGTGGTCCGGGTCAGATTTTCTGAACTGGGCCCAAAATGGTTTACCAATGCATTCAAGGTCTTCTTGATGACATCTTATGATGTCATATCACAAGTGTGATAGCTTATCACTGATGTCGTCATCCCTAACAGAAACTACCTTGAGTTTGGCCTATCAGACGACATTTTTGATAGCCTATCACAGTTGTGATGGTTTATCAGAGATGCCGTCATGACCTTTTAGCTGACCTCCTCATTTTTCACCTTCTCTGTACTAAATCATAATTATAAAAGTAAAAACACTTGCTTAAACATAAAAACTTTGGGTTGCCTCCCAGTAGCGCCTGATATACTGTCGCAGCACGACTTGGTTATCTTGACTACTCAGACTTTGCCAAGAAAACCAGTTGATACCCCTTTAGCATCATCATAAAAGACATCAACAATTGAGAAAACACTCATCTATTTTTGCTGAATCATGGATAAGTGTATTTTGAAACGTGCTTCTTTGTCATTGAACCTGAACTTTAGCTCATTCAACTCTATGTCTACTAGTACTCTCCCAGTTGAAAGTAATGGCCTACCCAAGATGATGGGCACTTTAAAATCCACCTCACAATCTAAGACCACAAAATCAACAAGAAGAATAAAATCGGTTACCTTTTTCAAACATCGTGTAGTATACCCACAGGCCACTTCACAGACCTATTTGCCATTACCAACTACATATTTGTTAGAGTAGGATTCACCAAGCCCAATTTCTTGTACACAGCCAGTGGCATTAGATTTATACTGGCTCCCAGATCGTATAGTGCTTTCGTGAATTTCTAGGAACCAATAGTACACGGGATGGTAAATGCTCCCGGATCTGCCTTTTTCTGCACTAAAGACCTTGTAAAGATAGCATAATAATAGAGAAGATTGTTTCTAGCTCATGGATAACCTTTTGTTTCTTGGTTACATGGTCTTTCATAAACTTTGCATATCTTGGCATTTGCTCAAGCGCTTCAACCAGAGGCATATTTATTGTCAGTTGATTGAGCATTGGTATGAATTTGCTGAATTTTGCATCATCAACTTTATTCTTAAATCGTTGAGGAAAGGGATGTGGTGGTCTTGGAATAGTTTTCAACACCACTTCCTCTTCCTTATCTTTTTCCTTATCCGAAGCATCAACAAAACTATCCGGCTTCTCAGACTCCATTGGACTGCTTTCTTCGGATTCCTCAACAACTACTTCACCATCTATAGAATTTCTCACAGATGGGCCAAGTAACATCTTGCCACTCCTAGTGGTAATCTCCATTTATGAGATATTATTCCACAAATTCTGAACTGTATCACTAGGTAAGTACCACTTTTTCTCTAGATTAGTGTTACAGAAAATTGACTTATCTGCTGCTCCAACTGCTTGATAAAAGTGGAGTGTGAATTTACGACTGACTCAAGGTAGAGAATTCACTCTTCATAGTAGTTACCCCTGAGTTGGTAGCCTCAACTCCCTTCAATAATTTTTCCATGGACATCTTGTCAGAGCTAGTTGCAGTAGCTTCTCAATTTCTAGGAGGAACATATAAACAACTCTTATCATTATTGCTTCTCCAGTTTTCTTTCTCCCTATCTTTATAATCAGGTATGTCATAAAAGTTCTGACCTTAATTCCCTTGGCTACTGCCTCAGAAATGCCCCTGATTACTCACATAGTTTGCCTCTTTATCTACATTAGTAGCCACAGTGCTCTGAGATTCCACAGCTTTGACCTTTTCAGTCTTGCCTTATAATAAGTGCTTGGCCAGCAAGTCCATCGGTGTCTTTTAGTGGTCCATGTCTTGGTCTCCCTCCTCATCTCTTCTGCACTGCTCCGTAGTTATACCAACAAAAACATTTGGGCTAGCTACCATAAAATTCCTAGTATGCCAAGCCCGACTCTGTTTGGTCATCCTATTCAGCATATTTGAGGTATCTTGAAAAGACAAATCAACAAATGAACCACCAATAGAATTATCTACAATCGGCTTTGTTACAGAGTTGAGAGCCCTTAACAAAGTTTCCATCAAGTGTAGGTCCTTCATATTGTTGTTCGAATACTGTGTCATCTTCTTCTTTAACCTCTCCCATGTCCCATGAAAACCTTCGGTAGGGAGCTGTCTAAAGTTGCTGATCTCGTCTCTCAACTGTACCTTTCTGGAGGGTAGAAAAAACTATTCTAGGAACGCTTCTTTCAACTCCTTCTAGTGGGTGATGGAATCAAGCGTAAGATTATTTAACCACATTATTGCCTCTCCAAACAGAGGTAATAGAAACAGTCTCAATCGAATTGCATTCTGGCTCACTCCTAGATTATGAAAAGATTTGTAGATAGTGCTAAAGTTCACCAAATGCATGTTCGGATCATTACTAGGCAGGCCACCAAGAAATGCCTTCAGATTCAGGAGTTGAATCATGGTACTTATTATGCTGAATTTTGCACCAGGTGCCAACAGTGGAGGAATGATCACACTCATTGCACCTGCTCTGTCCATTACTTCATCATCGTCATCCACCTCGTATTGGATAGGATTTTGACCATACCTTCCTCTGACTAGACGATTTCTATTGAAATTTCACTGCATTAGTGTAGTAATTTGCTCTACTCATCTTGGGTTTTAAGGATTCAGCAATTCCTCACCACCCCCGTCTTCATCACCAAGGTTCGGATAATGTACTTGTTGACCCTAGTTCTATACGTTCACCTGATCCTCGACGACGACATCATTTTTGATAATGCTCAAATTACATTCTTAAGTGGGTGTAAGCAATCATTGTCAATATAAAACCCAACTAGGTTGAGGTTGAATCCCACAAGGAATAAGGTGTGAACACCAGTTATTTGCGATTTAATTCACCGATAGTTTAATATTTTCTGGAATAGGGGGTTTAAGTTTCACGAATAATTGTTTGTCACTTTAATTTTGATGTTTCTAATCAAGAGTTTATGAAATAACCAAAATTATGTTCGCTTGGGCTTGCGGTACATAACAAATGCTAAAGGTGATTCAAGATTCTCATGGTGGGTAGGATAAAAAGCTATCTTTATCGATGTTATGCTCAAATGTCTCTTGACTTACTTAAGCGTTCAATTTCCTAAACTTCTCGGACTTAGGAAATTTTTATTCATTGCCCAGATTTTACCTCAGGTTAACCTGCCTTTTTACAGCGCTGATTATAAAACGAAGTATTTTCAAGTCCCTATTGATAATACACTTTCTACTATATTTGATTTCTTTCTCAAGAAAATCATAGTAGGTCTGTCTACTATTTGCAACCAACAGATGTTAATTAAAGCTTCAGAATTATTAAGAAATCCTACCACCTATTAAATCTTGAATACTTAGCACCTTACCAAGGCCTAACCCTAGATCCCATAATTCAGGTTAATGGAGTTTAGCCACTCATGATGCAATAAACAAGTACACAAGTTGAATTCATATTTGGGCAGATTAACTTACAACGATGAAGAAAATCAAGAAGTGTAACTTGAACTAAATCTTAATACAAAACTCCCAAAATATTGATGATAATCTTCTCTTAACAATAATGTTCTAGAGCATATATTGCAAGATATGTCAATGATATAGAAAACCCTAAAAGCTCCTATTTATACTTGAGTATAATTAAGTAAATAAAATAACAACTTAAGTAAATTTGTTAGACAGGTGACGCCATTCGGTGATGCCTTATTAAGGGTCTAATGCCTTATCAGGAATATCAGGAATAACGTCAGATTTCCTTTAATGTTGACAAGCTCTGCCTAAGGATGACGATGTGAATGACAATATGTTAGGAGTCTGATGACATATCATGGATGTCGTCAGCTCTTCTTCCCTTTTTATAATTTATGCCTAAGGATAACGATGATCCTGATACCTTATCACAACTCTGATGCCTTGTCATAAAATATCATCACAACTTCTCTTCAACTCCCATTCTTTGGTTAAGTCTAACAGTGACCTTGATAGCTTATCACTAGGCTGGCGACTTATCATGAATGTCGTCAGCCACACTTGTCCTTTATTTGCTTCAGAATTCAACCTTTTTGCTTTTATTATTATTAGTTCCCTTGCACCTTATCTTTTACTGCAAAATTAAAGTAAAACTAATAAAATACGACAAAAGTTGCTTAAGACTTCATAATTATTCATGTCTAAAAGTATAAAATATGTTAGCATTTGCTCACACATCAATGCTCATTAGGCATATGATGGAATATTTTACTATGATAGGTGTGTTTTTATTTCTTGCATTTATCTTTTTATTATGTGATTAGGGTCTTCATATCCATTGATGATTATATGACTTGATGAGTTTATATTGGTTGATTAAGTGCCTTGTTAGTAAATTCATGATTTAGTGACTACTCCATGGTTTTTTCTTTTTAGTAGTGGATGGAATAGATCTGTGTTGATATTTTTCCTCTATGGGTGTAGCTTTTGTGTTCAAGTCCCATTTATCTTGGCACATTGGCCATATTGTTTCCCTTGGGTAGTATATGATATTGATGTTTATTTTGGTACCTCCTATTCATTATATTCACCTTGATATTATTGTTACTATTGTTATCACTATTTGAGGTTGTTGATATTATTTGATATTGTTTCTTGATGTAATTGATCCTCACTGGGTAGTTATATAGACAAGTGTTATATAGTTATAATTTTATATCCTTGCGATTCTTTTTCAGTGGCTTGAGTAGATATTGCCTAATTGGATGATTTCTTTTCCAAAGCATGGTGAGGTTGATTGTTTTCCTTCTTCGTTAACTATGTTTGACTAATTTAGGGATGTATTATGGTGTTAATGGTATGTTGACCTTCTGTGGTTTTCCTATGACTCTAGAGTTGACAATTTAGTTATATTGCATGTTATTGAGTTTGAGATTCTTAGAATTGCCTTCTGAGTTACGAAGGATTTTGTGTTGGTTGTCCCTTCCTATTTAGCCCATTTGTGAGATTACCAGTTTGAGGCCCATTCTTCAATTGTGACTATTTCATCACTAATAGTAGTTTTGATATTTAGATTGCGAGGTCTTGAGTTCATCTCTTAGACTTGGTGGGTTCATTTCTTGTGATGGTTTTCCCTTTTTATTAGTATGGAGATTAGATGCTCCGTTGTTAGTGTGCTATAGTTTTGTATAGTGGTGTTGGAGTGTTAGAGGCAGGTGTTGTTTCCTATGATCACTTCTTGAGTTGGCAAAATAGAAATTCTTTACCCTGAGTTGTTTGTTTTTTAGGTGGTGATCTTGATATTCAATTTGGTTTTGAGATGGGTGTTTTCATTCTTTGATGTTGTGATTCATAGATGGATCGATTGATTATTGTCCTTCTTGGGTGGATTCAACAAATCCCTATTTCTGTATTTTTTTAGCCTAATGAGACTTGGTGGAGTGTTTCTCTTTCATGACATGTTCTTATGGCTATTCTTTGCTGAGATGTAGTGCTGGATTAGATAGTTTTTGGCTCAAGTTTTATTTCTTTGAGTTGCTAGAGTTCTTGCCTTTACTAATATGGTTTTTGGCCTTTATGAATCCTTAAGTATTCCTTGATAATTCACGCCCTCCAACGAATATAGATTGGGTTTCATGTGTTTCCAGCCGGTGATTTATCCTGTATCACAATTTTGTTCTTCGGCTAAGTTTGGATTTTTGCTTGGTATAATCGTATATAGACAATATGGTTGATATTAGTATTTGGCCTTAGGTAGGGTGTGTTGGATCAATTTTTAATTTGACGCCTTCGGATGGTGATTTGGAATTTATGATAAATTTGGAGTATGGATGCCTACTGATCTTCAGGTTTGATTTTGGTGTTAAGATTTTATCTAAGAGTTAAGGCGATCATTGAAACCTTTATTTTTAGATTTGTCTCTGTTCAGATTTTATTTATAGGCTAGTTGAGCTTACTATTCAGTTACCTATTCGGTCCTCTCGACTTCAGATGAATGATAGTTGATAAGTGTTCAGATGATATCTCATGGACCCGATATTGGTCCCTTCAACTTTGACCTTAAATCTTTTGTTTTTTTGTGGGATTTTTGATGATATAATCAGTAGGAGTAATGTACTTGAGATGGTTTCAGTATGGGCCAATTCTTGTATAATTGGACATCCAGGGTTGATTGTCCAGTGATGAATAGTTATGCCTTACTCTTTTGGACTCCAGTTTTGATTGCCAATTGGCTAGTTGTACCATTTTCTTTGACCACATTCCTTGATTATCTATGATTGATTGCCCAGACAATGCCTTATGAGCTTATTCTAATTTTTCCATATGGACTTTCAGCGTATCGACTTTAGTTCTTTGAATTATTGTGATGAGATTGCACAAAAAAGAATTCAATTATTTTCCTCCTGGTTCGAAATAGATAATAAGTATGGTTTGATAAGGGAAGTGTATACACATATTTAGAGTAGACTGCATTACTCATGTCTTGGTTTGTTTTGGCTTAGATGAGACTTTAATGATTTGTGCGAGTTTTGAGATGGTATTAATGTGTTGTGGTTCAGATTTGTGTTCATCAGTCTTTTCAGTTCAGTTGGAGGCCAGTTAGTGGTTAAAGTTGAGTTTTGGTTGTTTGGAAGTGATGTGAGAGAGCTGGTTGCTAAATGGGATACTAGTGGTAGAATCCCTTGAAGTTTTCCCTCTTTGTAGAGGTTGTCTGGGAAGTCATGCATGGAGCATATAGGCCCAATAACCCGTCTTTTTAATCTTCTGAGATTCTTTCAATTTGTTGACTTTCGAGAATGAAAGTCCTTTTAGTAGTGGATATTGACCCTTCAAGCCATTTATCATATTTTCACTTATTTTTGCTGTTTTTTCTTCTCTATAGCTTCCCCAAGTCATTTATGAGTTGTTGGGACTGACCATTCGGTTATCAGGCAGTTTGTTGGGTTTTTAGAGCTAATTTCCTATTTTGAAGTCTTCTCTAGTTCCAAATGGTCATGGGTGAAAACTTTAGTGAGACGATCTTGTATACAAATAATGACTGCGCCAGTAAATTCAGAATATCAATTTTATTCTAGTTATACCTATGGCTCGAGTCCCAATGCATTGGAGATTATTTTGACCTATTAGTCGTAAAGTTAAAAATTTAAAAATATGGGTGCGGGACTCACATTTGAAGGAAATGACCTTAGATTGAAAATACGACTTTATAAATGCGTTCGGAACGTTGAACTTGGTGTGGTTACACAGTTCATTTGCAAAAATCAAATTCAAAATGAATACCGAGGCATCATTGGAAACTTGGAAAACATCAAAGTTGCTGGTCTTAGTGCCACGATGATCATGCAAGGTGGATGGAAATCTCACCATGGCAATCACGGTGAGTATAGGGCGATCTCACTTACACAATAGTGACCCTCCTAATGGTGATCGCGACACCTCTCTACCTGGTGGGGGTATTTAAAGACCCCCAAGCCGCAATTGCGGTCATTTTCGCGTCACCCTTGATAGCCAAAATCATTAAATGGGTGAGATAACTAGAATTTGAGTTGCGTGGATGACTTGGGAACTTGATTATCATCTATTAACACTGATATCTTCGAATCTAAGGTAAGAATCATTCAAATTCATGCATGAATTTCTTAGTTTTGACCCAAAATCCCAAAGCCACTTAGGGCTTGATTTTACCCAAAAATTTTCTTGGTTTGCAACTATTTATTGAGGTTTCTGGTTCCTTGTTAATTTATAAATGTTGGGTTGACCTCAAAAATGTGTTTTCCGTAAGTGGGACCTAATTGGGATTTTTTGTGTCATTTTTGGACCCAAAGCACAATGGTGCAATATAGATATCATTAAATTTGTATTGACGAGTAGCTTGCTTTTTTGATAGTGTGATGACATTTTAGGGAATGTGAAGCAAAGATGGGCGCGTGGTGAATGGTGTAAGGTTTTGCAGTTCATCTTTGAGGTAGGCTTCTATCTGCTCTTCTTCATGGATGATGTGTGATTTATATTGCGTGTGAATGTGAATGTTAAGTTTGATTGTGGGTAGAATAAGTTAGTCTTTATTATCAGAGTTATTGGATTAAATGAGGGTTTTGGAACTATAAGGTGATATGTTTGGGATGCTTTCAGAATCCTATGGCATTCTTGGGATGTGGTTTAGGTGTAGGAATCATGGTTAGTATGACTGACCTTAGTTGGTTAAGTCTAGTAATCTTTAAAGTGTAATGTGAGTAGGATTGACTTGAATTCCCTCATTCTAGATAAAATTCTTATCTTAGGATTGGTTGCGGCTTACCTTATATCAAGAGTTGAACTAGATACCTTAGCCTAGTTTGGCGCATAAATTGGCAAAATATGAAAATTTAGGATTAGACGTGGGTTCATCTGGCCCACTAAGGCCAAGACTTTTGTTAGCCTTTGTGGATCTATTTATGGAGGTTAGGCTCGGTTTAGACTAGTTAACCTTTGTGTGAGGTTACTTTGTGCTTTAATGAATAGTGATGTATTTTCCCCCGGATAATAAGTTATGCCTGTAATATTCCTCTAAAGATACTAGGCCATTGGAGATGTTATTTCCTCATAGATATGATGTTGGGCCTTTACTGATGTTTTTCGCTCTTTATTGGGATATTAGGGTCTTTAGATATGTCATTCCTCTTAGATACGTAAATTGTCCTATAGAGACGATATGCTTCTTAACCATGATACATGACTTATTGACACGATATGCCTCATAGATGTGATATGTCTCCGAGTTATGAGATATGCTTATTGAGGAATTATGCCTCCTACATGTGAGATGCCACCATGCATGAGACGATTATATATATGCTTTTTGATTAATAAAGATGTTAGGCCTCGTGAATATGCTACGACTTGTAGATATGAAATGATGTAAAAATATGATTATAGACATGAGTTTTGAATATTTATATGGGTCTAAGGAAGTGATCTCGATGTTGTGTTTATCCCAACCATATTATTGAGCCAAGGGTCGTGTTATGATATCGGTTGGATATCCGAGAAGTAATTACCCTTGTAAATGATAAGGTTGTAGTTTATGTATATGTGTGTGTGTTTATACACATCTTACTACTCGAAATTACCCCTATGGCGACATTTCAAAAACCGTTACCATAGAGCTACCGAAATGGTTTGGAAGGCGTCCTATATATGAGCATTGGCATAGACATATGACAACAGTTTATGCGACGGTTATGCCAACCGTTGCGATAGACCTACCTATAGCAATGGTTTTGTTCAACTCCTGTTGGGACGTATTAACTTAGATTTAGTAATGGTTGTCACCCGTTGCAATAGACCCTATTGCAACAATTTTATTACTCTATTACAACCATTTAAAAAATGTATTGCAACACTTATTTGTATTTGCAAAGGCTTTTCATGACCTATTTCAACTATTTTGGATACCTATTGGAATGATTTTTCAATCTATTGCTACATTTTTTGCTAGCTATTGCAACAGTTTAGATGAAAGTCACCCCTATTGTAAATTAGTATTTTCATATATGTATATATAATAAATTATAATACACAATTATATACACGCATCACAAAACAAAATCTTTCATTTATAATAATCCAAAATATGCAACAAACTAGTAATCTAAGCCCAAAAGAAAAGCGAAATGATTAGTTTTCCAACACATAGTATCCAACGAGCTAGTGTATGTACTTCAAGAGTCCCTAATGGTGAATGATGAAATCTATGAGAAACCAAGTGAGATGGTTAAAGTGCTAATGCAACTCTCTGAACAGATGAAATAATGCTTCGAACATACTGTTGATACGTCGAAGCAACACTCTCTTGCATTTGGCTTTCTAAAGAAAATTGAAAAGCAATTGTCATAATAGATCTTGAGGTGCCACCAATAGTGTGAAGTTCATTGGTGTAATGCCCCGAAAATGAGTCGCGAGATGTCACACGATGCTCAATACTACGAGTAGCCTCAAGCTAACCCCGTAAGCCTTCAACTAAATCTGAATATCATAAATAGAGAAATATAATCATAAAATCAGTGCAGAAGTCTGTTTGATCTAAGCTAAAATTATCTAAATATAATATCTGAAAATGTTAGTCTCAAAAGTTTGGAAAAAAATACTGGAAATCTGCATCATATCTAGCCGTCTAAGAAGCCTCTACTGCTAATAACTAGAGTATCACTGGGACAAGACCCTAGCTAACTCGAACTATCTGAAAAAACTGAATCATCTATACTAATAAGCTAAAAAACTGAATAACTAGGTTCCCTAACTATGAGGACTCTCCAACTATCGGGATGCAAATAGAGATGCTCAAAATTATTTACGCTGTTGAAACAGAGCACGTAAACCTACATTTTGAGACAATGTTGCACATAGACGTATATGTGGATAAGTACTTCTTAAACATACTGAGTATATAGAGGTGAATGCATAGATAAACAATATCTCAATATTTATGTATATTTGAAAAAGAATACATGCCAAGTGTAGATGACTCACAATAACTTGAATAACTGAAAACATAAAATCATGATCATGAGTGATAAAGCATGCTATGTAAATCTAGTGAGTCATAACACTTAGTTCTAAAAGTTGTACCTGTATTCTATCTTGAAATCATAATGTCTAAGTGTAGAAAGGACTCACTTTTATATCTATAAACAGAACGCTAAAATCTAGTAGCTAATGAATTATATAAAACAATAGCTGAATAAAATTGTAAGACTTTACACTTAGTTTCAAAAAGTTGTTTTCTTATTCTTTCTGTAGGCTGTAGGCTTTAGGCAGGTTCTTCTAAATGACACATACTATGTCAGCTATCATAATGCCCAACATCTAGTTCCCTAATGGGAACATCTCACGTTGGGTAGAGGTGTCATACTCTTACCAAGGAATATAACCTAATATAAGTGATAATGTCACGCTCGAACCAGGGCCTGGCCGTGACTAGCATTTCAAACCATGAAGGCCCGAAACACCCTTATCTGTTTGGTAATCATGCACCTAACTCATATGATCAAAGTAATGCGGAATAAATACAAGAATTCGGAAACATGGCCATAAATATGAAAAGAAACAATAACGGGGAAATAAGGTACCCCCAACATCAATAAACCTCTAAATAACTATCTGCGAAAAATCTCTAACAAATGACTGAGTCAAGTAACTGTATACAAACTGGGACAAGGCCCCTAGTAGACCCCAAAACTAAATATAAGATAAAAGGACTGCAGGACATAAGACCTTCCGAAATATAGAAGGCTCACCACTTGTCTCTGCAACTCTATCTGAATGATCTACCGATTCTCTTGACCCCTATACTGGGCCTCTGAACCTGAGAGGTTGGAGAGGGGAGGGGGTCAGCACAAAAGTACTGGCACGCAGAGATATCAAAACAAAACATAATATTTTTTTTTAACAAAATATAGTTGAGAGCCATTATAAAGCAAATTCGTGTCAAATCATTTGAAAACACATGGGTGTAATGCAATAGTTTCTCAACAACAATGAAATGTAACTGATCTAGGTGCAATACCCTAAATAATTTATACCAACTACCAAACCTCGATTGCCATCGAGATTAGAGTATAAGTGAGGGAGAGACACACAAGACCACAAAGCTTGGTGTCTCGACCCAATGGTTGTGCCCTAGATCACTTAGCCCGGGGTCCTACCTATAGTCCCAATTTGGGAATGACATAAATTCAAGTACACAAGATCACTTAGCCTAGTACCAAATTTTCGTGTCGGCAAACACGATTTCCAGTGATGAGCCCTTACACTTAAACGCCTTCTTCGGGCATCCACCTATCTCATGTAAAATCCATCCATTCAAAATTTCATCTGATTCAATCTCATATCATATTATATAGGGTATCATCATACCTAACTTGAAAGTCATCAATATCATATCCACATAAGCATAATCATGTAAAAACCAAGGTGCTTCATCATTTACAAGTGGTGAACAATAATTATTTCAAATTCATGTTCACTTTTATTGGTCACAATATGATATGGGGTATCAAGACATTATCATGGGAATTTGAAAGAAATTTATCATTCATATTTATCAAACTTCCATGGAAAATCTCAAATCACATATGCATGGTATCAACCATTGAAGTATATAGGCAAACAATTCCCATGACATAAAGAAAAATGACTTAGAAATATTATTGAAAGCAAGTTATTAGCATTTGATTGAAAATCCCCATTTAAAAGCATGCATGTTCATAAAAGATACACCCTTGAGATTTTAGGATAACCCCACGTTCCTCTATATGCGAATATGATAGGTGCTTCTTGAAGCCTACGTTGAGAGGATTCCAAATATGCAATTAGTTTCTAAAACCCACGGTTGAATCTTGAGTTGCTTGAGTTTTTATTTTGAAACCCTAGAGAGAGTTATTGAACAATTTTGATGGATGAAGGTGTATTTTGTGGTCCTTGGAACTGAATTTCATGTTTTAGGGGTAAGTAAGGGTGGAAAAGGACCATTTTGCCCCAAAAACGGAGTGTTTAAGTCACTTGAATTCTTTACATAGGAACTGCCCATTCCATCGCCTATATTTACATAGGAGCCGCCTAGGCTATCGCCTATGTTTACATAGGAGTAGCCTAGGCTATCACCTATGTTTACATAGGCACTGTCCAGGCTATCGCCTATGCTTTCCAGTGGCCATGGGCGATTGGTTAGGCGACAGATATCACTTTGAAAGGCCATAACTTATTGCTCAGGTGCCGAATTTTAGCAAAATTGGTATCGTTGGAAAGTTAACTCGAAGACCTATCATTTGATACATAGTAATCTACCTAATTCGACATATACAAAGAGTTATGGTCGATGGAAGCAGACACAATTTACAATATCCACTAAAACATAGTCGATCGAAATAGTTTCAACTCGTCCTTGAGTTGAAGGACCTCTATGGTCTAAATTAAAGCTTGAATAGATTCACATGGCACAAATAATTAACATTCCATAGTGGTATAGGATTTTATGGCATCAAAATTTATCAACACATCGGAATCATGGTCTATATTATAGCTCGAAATGCGGGGCGTTACATTATCCCCCCAGCATCATTCATCCCCGAATGAGGATGCGGGACACAGACAGACACGATTTTAAGCATAATAAAGGACTAGGAAAGATAAGATAGGAATAGTACCTTTTGTCTCATCCTCTATCGAAGAAAATAAATTGGGATATCTAATTTTTATGTCATCTTCTGAAACCCAAGTTGCTTCTTCGACTTTCTTATTCCTCCACGGTACCTTTACTAAGGCTATCTCTTTGCTCCTCAACTTTTGAACTTGGCGATCTAAAATTTCAATGGGCTCTTCTTTGTAAGATAAGGAGTCTGTCACTTTGATACCCTGTACTGGCAATACCAGAGAATGATCTCCAATGCATTTCTTCTACATGGATACATGAGATACCGGATGAACAAAACCCAAACTTGCAGGCAATTCTAGCTCATAAGCAACTGTACCAATCTTATTCAGAATCTGATATGGCCCCATGTAGCGACGGCTCAATTTACCCCTTTTTCCAAACTGCATAACTCCTTTGATAGGAGAAACCTTGAGAAACACCCAATCACCAAATTCAAACTCTAGTTCTCTTCTTCGAACATCGTCATAGGACTTCTAACAAATCTGAGCAGTCTTGAGTCATTCTCTAATGATCTTCACTTTGTCCATCACTTGATGAACTAGATCAGGCCCATATAACTGGGTCTCGCCCACTTCATACCATCCTATTGGATACCTATATCTCCTCCCATATAGAGCCTCAAAATAAGCCATCTTGATGCTGGCATGGTAACTATTATTGTAAGTGAATTCAGCTAGTGGCAGGTGATCTACCCAACTACCTTCGAAATGAATGACGCATGCCCTCAACATATCCTCAATGGTCTGAATGGTACGCTAAGCTTTCCCATCCATCTGAGGGTGGAAAGTTGTGCTCAAATTCACTTATGTACCTAAACCCTTCTAAAAAGATTTCCAAAACTGAGATGAAAAATGCGTACCTCTATTGGATATAATGGACACTAGTGCCCCATACAACCCAACTTTCTCGTCAATGTAAATCTTAGCATAACCATCTCCCGAATAATTAGTCCTCACAGGCAAAAAGTGGGCTCACTTTGTCAACCGATCTACCATAACCCATATAGAATCATACTGGTTTCGGTATCTCGAAAGTCCTATAATAAAGTCCATGTTTATCATCTCGCACTTCCATAAAGTCAGGGCTATCTCTTGGGAAGTACCACCTGGCCTCATGTGTTCTACCTTCATTTGTTGACAGTTCAAACACTTGGATACAAAATCAGCTACATCATGTTTCATATTATTCCACCAATACAAGGTTTTCAGATCATGGTACATCTTCGTAGAGCCTGGGTGAACGACATACCTTGAAGTGTGTGCCTCATTAAGGATTCTTTCCCATAGCCATCAACATTCGGAACGCACAACCTACCCTGAAATCTCAGAATACTATCTCCTCTAATTTCAAATGACATAACCTTTTGTTGACCCACATCTTTCTTGATTTGCATGAAGATGGGATCTTTAACCTATTTCTCCTTAACTTTAGCACAAAGAGATGACTTAGCTAACTCATGAGCAATCACCCCTCCATCTTTGGAACCTAAGAGTCGCACACCCAAATTTGCAAGGCGGTGAATATCCTTCACCATCTCTTTCTTTCCTTCTTCTAAATGAGAAAGGCTGCCCATTGACAACTTGCTGAGGGAGTCGGCTACAACATTTGACTTACCCGGATGGTAATGCAAACTCATATCATAGTCTTTCAAAAGCTCAATCCAATGCCTCTGCCTGAGGTTCAATTCTTTCTGTGAGAAAACATACTAAAAACTCTTATGGTCAGTATAAATATCAATATGCACCCCATAGAGATAGTGCCTCCAGATTCTAAGTGCAAACACCACGGCTGCTAACTCCAAGTCATGAGTGGGGTAATTGCGCTCATGCACCTTTAACTACCTAGATACATAAGCTATCACCTTACCATGCTGCATCAATACACAACCAAGTCCCACACGGGATGCATCACAATAAACCACAAAATCATTTACACCTTCGGGAATGGTCAAAACAGGAGCAGTAGTCAGCTTGTCCTTCAACTTCTCAAAAATGTTTTCACACAAGTCAGACCACACAAACTTCATCTTTTTCTAAGTCGGTTTAGTAAGCGGAGAAGCTATGGAAGAAAAACTCTCTACAAACCTTCTGTAATACCCCGCCAAACCCATGAAGCTCCGAATATCGATTGGAGTCGTGGGTCTGGGTTATTTTCTAACTGCTTCAACTTTCTGGGGATCCACTCTTATCCCGTCACTAGACACAATATAGCCCAAGAAGGCAATAGCATCTTACCAGAATTCACACTTAGAAAATTTGGCATACAACAGATGATCCTTAAGGGTATGAACAATAATTCAGAGGTGATTGGCGTGATCCTCTTTACTCTTAGAATAGATCAGATTATAATCAATAAATACAATGACGAACAAGTTAGGAAACTGATCGAACACTCTATTCATAAGATCCATGAAGGTTGCAGGGGCATTAGTCAACCCGAAGGACATGACTAGAAATTTGTAGTGACCATATCGGGTTCGGAAGGCTGTCTTGGGAATGTTTGACTCCCTAACTTTCAACTGATGATAACCTGAACAGAGATCTATTTTTGAAAAAAACTTGGCACCCTGAAGCTGGTAAAAAAGATCATCAATCCTAGGAAGAGGATATTTATTTTTAATCATGACCTTATACAATTGGCAGTAGTCTATACACATACGAAGGGACCCATCCTCCTTTCGCACGAAGAGCACGGGTGCACCCTATGGGGAAATACTAGGACGAATAAAACCTTTGTCTAGGAGGTCTGCAAGCTGTTCCTTTAACTCCTTTAGTTCCGTGGGAGACATTATATATGGTAGAATAGAAATAGGACGAGTGTTTGGCAACACATCAATGCCAAAATATATCTCCCTATCAGGGGGTATCCCTGGGAGATCTTTAGGAAAGACTTCTGGGAATTTATTCACTACAGGGACTGACTACAGAGGAAGATTTTCAACTTTTAAATCTTTTACTCGGATTAGATGGTACATATAACCTTTAGAGATAAGCTTTCAGGCTCTAAGATAAGAGATAAAGTGACCTCTAGGTTCCACAGAACTACTTACCCATACAATTGGTGTCTCATTCAGGAAAGAAAAAGTGACCTTTTGGGTCCTACAATCGAGTGTGGCATAGCACGAATAGAGCCAGTCCATCCCAAGGATGGCATCAAAATCTATTATATCAAGTTCTATAAGGTCTGCCACAGTTTCTCTACGATGAATAGACACGACACAATTTCTATACACCCTTCTAGCAATAACAAAATCACCTACAGGCATGGAAACAGTGAAGAGTTCTCCAATGACTTCAGGCTCGAAACCCAAAACCAACAGCCACATAGGGGGTCACATAAGATAAAGTAGACCCGGGATCAAGTAACACATAAACATCATGGGAAAAGATTTGTAACGTACCAGTAATATCTTGGGTAACTTCGGTCTCCTGGCGGTTGGTCAAAGCATATAGACCGCTCCCAATAGCTAAAGGGGCACCCTTAGGAAGAGGAGTTGTGGAGGATCCTTGCACCGCAGATAAGTACGACGATGCTGGGCCATACTTTCCTTAGACTATGTACCTAGATATTTGGATCTATGAGGAGTCTGAAAACTCTAAGTTTGTCTGTCTGTCGGTGGTCTGGGTGCTGGGGCGCTGGCTGCTGACTGTGCATTATTCCAAAAATTCTTCTTCTTTTACCACTTATTACCCTAGTTACCACTCTGCAGTTGACTCTGGTGCTGGTGCACAGATCTAGCTCTCTTAGACTATCTTTCTTTCTTTCTAGATTCAGTAATCTTTTTCTCCCTCTCTTCCACCTGTTGCATATGAACGATCAGTCGAGCAAAGTCTAACTTCTTATTTAATATAGCCCCCTAGCACTCAAGTACCAGGTTATCAGCAAGGCCGGATGCAAATTTCCTCATCCGGGCTCTCATATTACTAGTCAACTCTGGTGCATAGCAGGCTAGTATATTAAACTTCAAAGTGTACTCCTGGACACTCATACTGCCCTGCTTCAGATTCATAAACTCTTCTGCTTTGGTCACCCTCAACTCCAGAGGAAAGAATCGATTAAAGAAAGCTTCCATAAATTCTCCCCAAACTGTGGGCTCAACACTCTCACCTTTTGCATATTCCCAGTCGTTATACCACTGATTCACAACGTCCTTGAGCTGAGAGGTTGCTAGTTCTACCCCTTCAACCTCATCCATGTGCATTACCTTAAAGATGTTTTCCATCTTATCTACAAACTACTGTGGATCTTCCTCCACCTTGGTGTCAATGAACTTAGGTGGGTTCATCTTCATGAAATATCCGACCCTAGTAGCCACAGACATAACAAATCCAGACCTAACATCTTCCGATCGTTAAGCCTGGTTAGCTACCAACTGTGTCAGCATATGAATAGACCATCTGAATTCTGTGTTTGAAATAACTCCCTGAGCAGTTGGGGGATGATTGACGTTGGTCCACGGAGCCCTAGGTGAACTGGTTAGGACTGGAGAGACTCCCAGAGTAGGGAAGTTCTGGAGTGTGAGCCCTGTTATGGGTCTGCATCCTATGAGTGGGACAGACTTTATCTGCCTGAGCATTCTGATCAATGATACGATGTGGAGGCATAGCTGTGTTTCTGAAACACAAGTGATCATTGATTAGGGGATAGTTCAGACTCTGAAGCACGAACTAAATCACAACGAAGGGAAACATTTCCTAAACTCCTAGCGATGCAATTTTGCAGACACCCTGGGACCATGAACCGTGCTTTGATACCAAGTTTTTCACGACCCGAACCAGGGTCTGGCCGTGACGAGCATTTCAAACCATGAAGGCCCAAACACACCTATCTGTCTAGTAATCATGCACCTAATTCATATGATCAAAGTAATATGGAAGAAACACAATAATTCAAAAACATGGTCATACATATGAAAAGAAACAATAACAGGGAAATAAGGTTCCACCAACATCAATCAACCTCTAAACAACTGTCTGCGAAAATCTCTAACAAATGACTGAGTCAAGTAACTGTATATAAACTAGGACAAGGCCCCCAGTAGACCCTAAAACTAAATATAAGATAAAAGGACTGCAAGACATAAGACTTTTCAAAACATAGAAGACACACCACTTGTCTCTGCAACTATATCTGAATGATCTACTGATTCTCTTGACCCCTAGACTAGGCCTCTAAACCTGAGAGGTTGGAGAGGGGAGGGGGTCATTACAAAAGTACTGACACGTAGAGATATCAAAACAAAACATAATATACTTTTTTTAACATATTATAGTTGAGAGCCATTATAAAGCAATTTCGTATCAAATCATTTGAAAACACATAGGGGTAATACAATAGTTTCTCAACAACAATAAAATGCAACTGAGCTAGGTGGAATACCCTACATAATTTACACCAATTGCCAAACCTCAGTTGCCACCGAGATTAGAGTATAAGTGAGGGAGAGACACACAAAACCACGAAGCATGGTGTCTCGACCCAATGGTAGTGCCCAAGATCAATTAGCCCGGGCTCCTACCTATATAGTCCAAATTTTGGAATGACATAAAGTCAAGTACACAAGATCACTTAGCCTGGTACCAAATTTATATGTCAGCAAATACGATTTCCAGCGATGAGCCCTTACACTTAAACGTCTTCTTTGGGCATCGACCTATCTCATGTAAAATCCATGCATTCAAATTTTCATCTGATTCAATCACATATCTTATTTTTTAGGGTATCATCATACCCGACTTGCAAGTCATCAATATCATATCCTCATATGCATAATCATGTAAAAACTAAGGTGTTTCATCATTTACAAGTGGTGAATAATAATTACTTCAAATTCACGCTCTCTTTTGTTAGTCACAATATGATATGGGGTATCAAGACATTATCATGGGAATTTGAAAGAAATTTATCATTCATATTTATCAAACTTCCACGGAAAATCTCAAATCACATATGCATGGAATCAACCATTGAAGTATATAGGCAAACAATTCCCATGAGATAAAGAAAAATGACTTAGAAATCATATTGAAAGCAAGTTATTAACATTTGATTGAAAACCCCCATTTAAAAACATGCATGTTCATAAAAACTATATCCATGAGATTTTAGAATAACCCCACGTACCTCTATATACGAATATGATAGGTGCTTCTTGAAGCCTACATCGAGAGGATTCCAACTATGCCATTAGTTTCTAAAACCCATGGTTGAATCTTGAATTGGTTGGGTTTTTATTTTGAAACCCTAGAGAAAGTTCTTGAACAATTTTGATGAATAAAGGTATATTTTGGGGTCCTTGGAACTGAATTTTGTATTTTAGGGCTAAATAAGAGTGGAAAAGGACCATTTTGCCCCAAAAACAGAGTGTTTAAGTCACTTGAATTCTTTACATAGGCACCGCCCATTCCATCGCCTATATTTACATAGGCGCCGCCTATGTTTACATAGGCGCTGCCCATGCTATCGCCTATACTTTCCAGTGGCCATGGGCGATACGTTAGGCGACCCATATCAATTTAAAAGGCCATAACTTCTTGCTCGGGTGTCGGATTTTTGCGAAATTGCTATCGTTGGAAAGGTAACTCAAAGACCAATCATTTGACACATAGTAGGCTCCCTAATTCGACATATACAAAGAGTTATGGTCGATGGAAGATGACACAGTTTACAACTTTCACTAAAACTTAGTCGATCGAAATAGTTTCAACTCGTCCTTGAGCTGAAGGACCTCTATGGTGTAAATTCAAGCTCTAATGAATTCACATGTAACATAAATAATTAACATGCCGTATTGGCATAGGATTTTATGGCTTCAGGATTTATCAACACGTCAGAATCATGGTCTATATTGTAGCCCAAAATGTGGGGCATTACAGATAACATCTGTATCTGTCATCCATATAGAAATAGGAATAATCTGATAATCTGAACATTCATTGGCTCATACTTCTGGGGTATGTGAACATACCTAATTCAGTGCTAAATACTACTCCCTTTAATCTATATGCTCATTCTGTTGGAAATCCACTTTTAAAACTAGCATAATGGTTTATAATGAAAAATAATTATGCATCTATCGATTTCAAACTGTAAGGAAAGCTATATCTGATTTCTGTAAACTATAATAAAATTGAATAGTGGATTCCATATATTAACTGAGGATCGAAATATCAAATCGTTATTAAATTCTAAAAATAACTATTCATGGGATGCTTAAAACATAGCAATTCTTGAAATATCAACATACAAACTGGGGCTTGATAACCTATGCATCAAATTCATGTCAAAACATCATAATTTTCATGCTTGATATTGTAATTATTGATAATTCAATTCCAAATCTTTAAATTACATCAATATATTTTAAAATAGAAAAGAAGACATGTAATTCAACATCTACATTACTTGAAATCTCATAATCTTCAATTAGTGATAAGTGGGTATAAACTCTAAATTGAAATTCATGTAATTTCATATAAAAATCAACTTTAAAACTAGTTTTGGGCCCAAGGATGAAAGAGTTATCCTTGTTGAAAACTCCACATACCTTAATTAATGAATAGATGAGAAGCTTGAACTTTGAGTTTCTAGTTGTGCTCTTGAAGATTGATTGTTGAAGTTCTTAAATTGAGAATCCTCAATTTTGAGTTATCTTGGAAAAAGAATGATGGAATTTGGATTTCAAGGGGATTAAGATTTAAGTTCTAGGGTTTACTTGGAGAGTAATTTTGCTGAAAATATGCGTATAATGGTCAGAGTAGGATTAATTATCTGTTTTTTTATGGATAAGGGCTTGGGTAAATGATGAACTTGCCCTTTAAAAATTTAATTTGGAACTGGAGGTCCCGATTTTTATCCCCACCGTGATGCACCACCATTGTAGTGGTCTATTAGGAAAGAGACGATTGCCATTTTGGCCTCTGATACGATATGGTGTAATCACGTTGCATCACTTGAAAAGGATGACTGCCATTTTGTACTACACCATGACACGATGTTTGTCTAATTGGGGTTTGTAGTGTGATACAGGTTAATTACAGTGAGCTACTTGATTGGGAGGAATGGGAACTGGATATTTACCGCGACGCGGACTAATCGTGGTGCTTCACTGGAATCAAGCATATCCAAATTTGTTGTTCACTAAGTCGCGGTGCTTATCATGGTGTTCTACTATTTTCACTAAAATCACCATAACTTATTAACCGAGTATCGTATTAGGGAAAAATTGGTATCATTGGAAAATCGATTCAATTATCTACACATTGGTGGGTCTAGAGTTTGAAAATTCTATATGCATAAAAAGTTATATTCTTTTGAAGTTGACACACTAGGATCTAAATTGAGGTAAGAAAAGTATGGGGTATTACAATATATCCCCCTTAGGAACATTCGTCCTCGAATGAGACAAATTAAACTGAAGATACTGACGAATTAAGGCTATATGCTTGCATGTACCACTAAAACAAACTGCACGACTGGATCTAAAATATACAGAGTGGCTGAACTAATCTGTGAATGCATAAATTTATATGAAGATAACTATATATCTAAATTTGGGACCGGAAACAAACTGAATTAAGGAGTATTGTTACCTTCGGCTAAATTTGAGTTTGTGGAGAAGAGGTAAGGATACTTGGTACGCATGTACGCTTCTGCTTCCCAAGTAGCATCCTCAACACACTGATTTCGCCCCAAAACTTTAACCAATGGATCTTCTTTGTTCCTTATTCTACAGATCTGATGATCAAGAATCTCTATTAGAATTCTTTGTATGAAAGGGTATTCTGAATATCTGTTCTTTCTAAAGGGATTACAACAGTTGAATCGTCCATGTACTTCTTCAATAAGGACACATGGAACACTGGGTGAACTATTGACAAGTCTGCAGGTAACTCAAGCTCATATGCTACCTTTCTCACACGACTCAAAATCATATAGGGGTCTACATACCGGGGACTAACCTTCCCCTTTTTGTCAAATCTCTTCACCTCTTCATGGGTGAAACCTTTAAATACATAAGATCATCTACTTCAAACTCAAGATTTCTCTTTTTATGGTTGCATAAGATTTCTAACGACTCTGAGATTCTTTCAATCTCTCTCAAATCAACTAAACTTTTTCTATTGCTTCAAACACTATATATGGTCCAATCAAAGTGGCCTCACCCACTTAGAACCAACCGACTAGTGATCTACATCTCTGCCCATAAAGATCCTCAAATAGGGTTATCTGAATACTACAATAGTAACTGTTATTGTAGGTAAACTCGATCAATGTCAAATGGTCATCCCAACTGTCTTTGAAATTAGGAACACAAGCACTCAACATATCCTCTAAGGTCTGAATGGTCCTCTCTACCTAGCCATCTATCTGCGGATGAAAAAATTAAATTGAGCTGAACTTGGATACCAAAACCCTTCTGAAAGGCTTTCAAAAACTAAGTACCCCTATCAGAGATGATGGACAAGGAAACTCCATGCAATATAACTAACTTTCTCATACACAATTTAGCATAGTATTCAGCTATGTAGGATGTGTGAACTAGCAAGAAATAGGCTAATTTGGTCCATCTGTCTACAATAACCTAAATTGAATCATGCTAATGATGCGAATGGGGTAATCCAGTCACAAAATCCATATTCACCTCTTCCCACTTCCAAGTGGGAATACCAAACTCCTATAATGTGCCACCAGGTCTTTAGTGCTCTACCTTAACCTGTGACAAGTTGTACAGTTGGCTACAAATTCTTCTATATCTTTCCTCATACCACTCCACTAATAGACTTTGCGCAAATCACGATACATTTTGTTGGCTCTTAGATGAATGGAGTAACGTGCACCATGCACTTCTGCCATAATCCACTGTCTTAAATCGTCAACACATGGTGCACACAATCTACTCTTGTATCTCAACTTACCATCTCCCCCTTGAGAGAAAACCTCTTTGTTTTGGTCTTTAACTGAACCCTTTTATTGGACCAAACTAGAATCGTTGTTTTGCTGCTTTTCCACTTCAGAAACTAGAGAAGATTTTGAACTACTCTGAACCCAAACATTTCCTTCAGCTAAGTCAACAAACCTCACACCTAATCTAGCTAACCAGTGAACTTCCTAAACTAAATTTGTCTTATTATTCTCCACATGAGCAACACTGCCCATAAACAATCTACTAAGGTTGTCTACCACTACATTGGCCTTGCTAGGATGATACAACACACTCATATCATAATCCTTTAACAATTCTAATCACCTTCTCTGAGAAAGATTTAACTCCCTCTGAGTGAACACATATTGCAAGATTTTGTGATCCATGAACACATCAACATGCACCCTATAAAGATAGTACCTCTAGATCTTTAAGGCAAACATAATTGTAGTTAACTCAAGATCATGGGTAGGGCAGTTCTTTTCATGAGGCCTAAGTTGTCTATAGGCATAGACTATAACCTTACATATCTGTATCAAAACATAACCCAGACCGATTCTTGAGGAATCACCATAGACAACTAACCCATCTGTACTATCAGGTAGTGCGAAAACTGGAGCTGAAGTGAGTCAAGTCTTCAACTCCTAAAAACTCTTTTCACAGGAATCTAACCACTGAAACTTAACTTTCTTATGAGGCAATCTAGACATAGGGGATGCAATAGACGAGAAACCCTCAACAAAACATCTGTAATAGCTAGCTAAACCCAAGAAACTTCTAATGTTTGATAGAGAGATAGGTCTAGGCTACTGATCTTATCCACAATTCACATTTACTACATTTGGCAAACAAATAGTGATCCTTAAGAGTTTGAAACACAATTATAAGATGGTCTATATGATCATCCTCACTACGAGAATAGATAAGAATATCATCAATAAAGACTATGACAAACATATCCAAATATTGTTTGAACAGTCTGTTCATAAAGTCCATCAAGGCTGCTAGGGTATTTGTTAGACCGAAGGACATGACTAGAAACTTGAAATGACCATAATGGATTCTGAAAGCTATCTTTCAAAAATCACATTCCCTTACTCTAAGTTGATAATAGCCGGATCTAAGGTCTATATTTTGAAAAGTAACTTGTACCTTAGACTGGGTCGAATAAGTCATCAATCCAAGGAAGAGGATATTTGTTTTTGATTGTAACTTTATTCAACTGACGATAGTTAATGCACTTTCTCATAGAACCATCTTTCATTCGCAGGAATAGGACAAGAACACCCTATAGAGAGACACTGGGCCTTATGAAACATTCTTCTAAAAGATTGTTTAGTTGTTCTTTTAATTCTCTAAGATCAACTATTTCCATACGATATGGAGGAATATAGATAGCCTGAGTATCTGGCAGAAGGTCAATACCAAATTCTATTTCCCTATCGAGAGGTACCCCTAGAAAATTTTCCAGAAAAACATTAGCAAACTTATTGACTACATGAACTAACTGAATTGTTGGAACCTCAGACTTAGTGTCTTTGACTTGCACTAGATGATAGATATACTCTTTAGGGATAAACTTTCTAGCTTTAAGATAGGATATGAAATGACTCTTAGGAGACACTAAATTACCTTCCCACTCAAAGACACGCTCATATGGAAACTTAAACTTCACTACTCAGGTGCGACAATATATGGATGCATAATAGGAATAGAGTAAATCCATACCAAGAATAAGGTCAAAGTCAACCATATCTATCTCTATTAAGTCTGCTAACATAATTTTATGAAGCATAGTGATAGGACACTTTCTATAGATCTTTTTGGCAATAACTGACTCACCCACATGGGTAGAAACCATGAAGGGCTCAAAGAGTATTTGAAGACCTACTTTAAAATTTACTGCAACTAATGGGGTCACATAAGAGAAATTTAACTCAGGGTCTAACAACAAAGATACAAACATACCAGTAACAACATCTGGTAAACTTTCCTACTCCTTATGGGATGGTAAAGCATAAAACTAATTTTGGTGTTTACCACTACCGGTACTAGATGATGCACCCTGAGGAAGGACTGGGTGATCAAAAGGAGCTGGTGCGCTAGTAGCCTAAGTTCGAGGACGAACATATCTGTTTACCTACCTAGCATAAGGAAAGTATTTGATTCTATGTCCTAATTTACTACAACCATAACAATATTTTTGTCCCAATAAACACTCACCAAGATGATTGTTACCATACTTAGCACATGGAGGATAACTGGGCTTTCCATTCACACAATTCTAAGATTTAGACATAAAAGTCTTAACCCACAACCTTTGCCTATCTCTAGGGTTGGAGCACTAGCCAAAGCTGGCACTGGCATAGATAAGCAATTCTTAAACTACGAACAATTTCCCCTTCCAAACTTTGTTTGGCCATAATCAAATTGCCTGGTTCTAGCCTTTTTACTTTCTCTTTTTCTTCCCTTCAAATTTTCTGCCTCAATCTACTGGGCATGAATCATCAACCCAGAAAGATCCATATCCCCTATAAGCATGGCAGTCCTACACTCCTTAACTACCAAATTAGATAGTCCAGTAACAGACTTAGTCATACTCACCCTAGGGTCAACCATTGTATTAGGGGTATACGTAGATAACTGGTTAAACTTAAGGCAGTACTCCTGTACTATCATCGAGCCCTACCTTAGATACAAAAACTCCTCTACCTTAGCTTCTCTCATTTAATATGGAAAAAACTTGTCTAGAAATGTAGAAATGTATTCTGAAGCACCTGCAAACTCATACGAGTTGCATTCTAACCTCTACTATTCTTCCACGTAACCATCCAATCAAGCGCCACATCCTTCATCCTATAGGAGTCCAACTCTACACTCTCTTTCTTAGTAAAATATGTAATCTAGGTGATCTTTCTTATCTTCTCTAAGTAAATCTATGGGTTCTCACCTTCTTTTAACCTAAAAAACTCAGGCAGATTCATTCTCATGAAGTCACGAATTCTGGCTAACACCACAAAAATGGGTCTTGAGATGTCACAAGGTGCTCAAGACTACGAGTAGCCTTAAGCTAACCTTGTTAGCTTTTTGCAAAATATAAATAATCATAATAGAGAAATATAATCATAATATCAGTGTGGAATTCTGTTTGATCTAAGCTAAAATTATCTGAATGTAATATCTAAAAATGTTAAGGTCTAGAAAACTAATACTAGAAATTTGCATCATATCTAGCAGTCTATCAAACCTCTACTACTAATAATTAGAGAGCCACTAGGACAAGCCCCTAGCTGACTCGAACTATCTAAAAATACTGAATCATCTATACTAATAAGCTAAATATTGAATAACTAGATCCCCAAACTATGAGGACTCACCAAATGATGGGATATATATAGAGATGCATAAAATCACTTACACTGTTAAAATTGAGCACCTAAACCTACATTATGAGACATGTAGCACATAGACATATATGGGGATTAGTACTTCAGGAATGTACTTGTAATACCCCATACTTTTACCTAGCTTAAATTCATCTTGAAGATGTCAAATACATGCTTTAAATATGAATACACTATAATATATGTGGAATTTTAAAGATTTTCACTTTTTTTTGTAGAAAATTGAATAAGCTTTTCATCGATATCAAATTCGCCTAAATCCGATAACCGAGTAAGAAGTTATGGAGGTTTAAAGTTTCTGTTGTAAAACACCATCATTTCAGCTAGCGGCACGTCACGCCATAAGCCAAAATGATGTTTTTCAGTTTCTAGTAAGACTCCGTGATTACACCGCGTCACGGAGGGCTTCTAAATCCCAATTTTCCTTTTCCCAGTGATCCTCCGCAATGTATCTGCGTCATGCCAAACTTCAAGGTTGAAAACAAAGTGGTAATATGATAGCTCCATGTCGCTCTATCTCCCAATTTCCTAGTTGTCAAATTTAAGAAACACAGCGTGATAGCGCCGCGTCACGCCAGCCTGCCAAATCAGGAAATTTTGATGAAAAATAAATATTTCATCCAAGGATAAATTGGTCTTTTACCATGGTTTTAACACGTCCAGGTGTGGGATTTAATCCATAAAAATGTTTCAAATCATTATTTACTCACTTTTCTCCCAAATCAAGAACATTCTCTCCCAAGAAACAAAATCCTAGCTTTCATGAAATCAAAGCCTATTTTGAGAAATTCTCCAACAACTTCAAGAAACTTACAATCAAGGTATGTCAAGTGCTGATTCATGGGTCCCTTTCACCCATGAAGCTCAAGAATATCTTTTTCAAAGTTCAAGTATATGGATTTTTATGAATCTCTTGTTGGGTTTGCTTTTGTTCATGTTCATAATGACCAATTGAATTCTAATCCATGTTTGGTGATAAATTTTAAGTTAAATTTGTTATTATATGAGTAGATTCATGTTAACCCACGATTATACCCTTGAATTATGAAATTAAAATTGAATCATGATGTTTACTTATTGTGTAATGTTTTCTACATATACTATGTTCATTATGTACTTGATGAATTGCCTATAAGAACTAATAAGAGAAGAAACCATGCCATGATTAGTTTATGTACAAGTTTTTGATAAATTGACCATGAGAATGGATTAATGCCTCGATATAGTATGTAATTATGTATTCCCCATTCATGTATAAGTGATACACCCTAAGTGTTTGTTGAAATATCTTAATGAATGAATCGTGAGTATATAACAATTGTTGGGATTTTAGGATTGTTTCATGATTTACATATTATGCTATCGAGTCCTGGGGGTATCTAATACCCAAAAGATTCATAATGTGCATGTTTTCACGATATCCTCTATCAATTCATGTTCAGTATAATTCATTCAGTCATGTGACTTTAGAAAACTCAGTAATCTCAGTAATCCCAGTAATCTTAGAAAGCTCAGTAATTCAATAATCTCAATAGTATTCAGTCATTCAATAGAACTCCATGAACTCAGTCCAGTTCAGTTCAATTAATCATGTTCAGTGTCTATTCAGATGGGATAAGGAGTTACCATCGAGTAAGGCCAAGAATGGGAACTCACCTATAATTAGAGGGTGTGATTCGTAGAAGCAATCTTTGTGTTCTAGAGCTACGTAGCCAGCGTAGGTTGAGATATCATAACCTGTTATATGAAGGTGGATGAGGTGTCTTAACTTGTTATATGAGGTTCCCACTATTCTTATTAGAGTAACCGATTATATGAGGGTTACTCACAATTTGTCCTTACCAGTGGCGTGAAATTGATACCCTTCTATTAAGTGGGAGGATTTTTTTACAGCATTCTTAGATAGATTCTTTCCCCAAAAGCTGAGGGAAGCTAAGGTGTTAGAATTTATCAAGCTCAGGCAGGGCAACATGACGGTGAAATATTATTCTCTTAAGTTTACTCAATAAGCCATATATGGTCTTCATGTGGTTGCAGATAGCAAGGCCAAAATGAGTAAGTTTGTTTTAAGGGTGAATGATAGTGTGGTCAATGAGCACAAGTCTGCAATGTTGAATAGAGATATAAACATAGTCAGGCTTATGACCCATGCTCAATAGATAGAAGAGCAAAGATTATAAGAGAGAGACAGAATAAAATAGCAAGGATGGGTAGTTTTAACATTGCTCAGCGTAAGTCAGAGGGAGGAAATCGTTCTCAGTTCCACTCTAAGTAATCCTTCCCATTTCCTCCTTCAACTAGTGCTCCAGTGCCAAAATTTAGAGATGAATATAGAGATAGGCCGCCAGGCTCTAAATCTCAGGGCAGTGTTATTGGTTCCCAAACCTATCCTCTTTGTCAGACATGTGGCAAGCACCATCAGGGTACTTGTAGAGCGGGCAGTGGTATTTGTTTCAAATGTGGCAAGTCAAGCCATAGAGTCAGAGATTGTCCTTAGCCAGGTCCTCAGGGTCAGCTTAACCATTCCTCAGCCCAATCCGATCGCCCAAATCAGTAGGGTGCCACTTCCAGTGTTACTAGTGGGCAACACCGAAATAGAATTTATGCTTTCCACTCTTGGCAAGATCTGGAAAATTCTCCTAATATGGTTACTGGAAAATTACAGATATTTCATGTACATATTTATGCTTTGCTAGATCCAGGAGCTTTCTTATCTTTTGTTACTCCTTATATAGTAGTTGATTTTGGAGTCAGTTCGAAAATTCTAGTAGAGCCCTTCTCATTATCTACCCAAATGGGTAAAACCAACATAGCCTTATGGAAGGAACTGCCCGGTTATGATATTTCAAAAAGTCACCTCAGCAAACTTTGTCAAATTAGAGATGACTAATTTTGACGTCATTCTCGACATGGATTGGCTTTATTCCTAATATGCCATAGTAGAATGTAAAAAGAGAATAGTCCATTTCTAATTTCCGAATAAACTTGTCCTAGAGTGGAGGGGTAGTACTTTAGCTTTTAGAGGTCAGCTTGTTTCCGACCTTCGTGCAAGGAAAATGATATCTAAAGGATGTGTCTATCATCTTGTACGAGTTAAGGAAACTAGTTCCAAAACTCCTAATCTTGAATTAGTCCAGTCATTAGTGAATATTCAGATGTCTTTTTTGAAGATCTTCTAGGAATTCCTCCCAAAAGAAAAATAGACTTCGGTATTGATCTTCTTCTAGATACTCAGCCTATATCTATTTCGCCATATAGAATGACATCAGCAGAACTTAAAGAACTGAAAGAGTAGTTGAAGGATCTCTTAGATAAGGAATTCATCAGACCCAGTGTGTCCTCGTGGGGCGCACCAGTCTTATTCATACACAAGAAAGATAATTTTCTCATAATGAGTATTGATTACAATCAGCTCAATAAATTCATGGTCATAAATAAGTAACCATTTCCCTGAATTGATGAAATGTTTGACCAACTTTAGGGTGCCAGCTATTTTTCTAAGATAGACCTCAGATTAGGTTATCATCAGCTCAGGGTTACTTTCAATTCTTAGTCATGTCCTTTGGTCTTACCAATGCCCTAGTAGCTTTCATGGACTTGATGAACCATGTGTTTAAGCAGTACTTGGACATATTCATCATAGTCTTCATAGATAATATTCTTTTCTATTTCCACATGTGAACGTGATCACACAAACTATCTCAAAATTGTACTTCAGACTCTCAGAGATCATCATCTATTTGCCAAATTCAGTAAGTGTAAATTTTAGCTAAGGTCAGTGGAAATCCTTTGTGTTATCATTTTCGATAATGGTATTAGAGTAGATCCTCAAAAGACTGAAGCAGTAAAAAAATTGGACTAGACTTGTCTCTCCATTAGATATCAGGAGTTTCTTGGGTTTGGTTGGCTATTACATACAGTTTGTTAAGGGATTTTCTTCTATTGCATCCCCTATGTACAAATTGACTCGGAAGAAAGTCAAGTTTCAATGCTCAGATCCTTACGAGAAGAGTTTTCAGGAGTTGAAGAATCGACTCACCTCAGCCCCAATTTTGACTTTCCCAGGCGGTCCAGATAGGTTCGTGGTGTACTGTGGTACATCCAGAGTAGGTTTGGGTTGTGTCCTCATGTAGCATGGTAAGGTATTAGCCTGTGCCTCTAGACAGCTTAAACCCCATGAGAAGAATTATCCTACTCATGATCTTGAGTTAGCAGCCGTAGTATTTGCCTTAAATATTTGGAGGAATTATCTATATGGAGTTCATGTAGATGTGTTCACAAATAATAAGAGTCTTCAATATGTCTTTTCTCAGGAAGATCTCAATCTTCGTTAGAAAAGGTGTTAGATCTCTTAAAAGATTATGACATGTGTGTCCTCTATCATTCGGGCAAGGCCAACATAGTGGCCGATGCTCTCAGTAGACTGTCTATGGGTAATTTTGCTCATGTTGAGGACTGTAAGAAGAAGTTAGTTCAGGAAATCCATCATCTTTCCAGACTAGGTATTTGCTTTGTCGATATAGAGGAGGGTGATATGTTGGTTCAGAGTAGTTCAGAATCATCTCTAGTTTTCAAGTAGAAAGAAAAGCAAGATAGAGATCCCAGTCTAGTCAAATTTAAAAAGTCAGTCAGGGATTAGAAGGTTGAAGTTTTCTCCCAAGGGGGAGATAGTGTATTGCATTGTCAGGGTCGTCTATATGTTCCAGTTGTAGATTACTTAAGGCAGCAAATTCTTGCAGAAGTGCATGGTGCGCGCTACTCTATTCATCCAGGGATACAAAGATGTACTGCGAATTGTGAGAGATCTACTAGTGGAGTAGGATGAAGAGAGATATGGTAGAATTTATGGCTAAGTGCTCTACATATCACTTGGTTAAGATAGAGCATCAGAAGCCTAGTTGGTCTATGTAGGAGTTTAGTATTCATACTTAGAAGTGGGAAGAAGTGAACATTGACTTTGTGATGGGTTTTCCTCATACTCGTTATCAACATGATTCAATTTGGGTTATTGTAGACAAGATAACCAAATCATCTCATTACCTTCAAATCCATACCTCTTATTCAACCAAGGATTATCCCAAACTCTACATCAGAGAGTTGGTTAGATTGCACGGTGTTCTGTTATCTATTATCTCAGATAGAGGTACTCAGTTCACCTCTTTTTTTTGGAAATCATTCCAAAAGGATATTGGTACCCAAGTTCATCTAGTACAGTCTTTCATCCCCAGATAGATGGTCAAGCATAAAGGACCATTCAGACTTTAGAAAATATGTTGGAAATGTGTGCAACAGATTTCAAGGGTATTTTGGGTCACTACTTAACTTTGATTGAGTTTTCATACAACAACAGCTATTATTCCTGTATTAAGATGTCTCCATTCGAAGCTCTCTATGGCAGGAGATGCAGATCTTCTGTCGGTTGGTTTTATGTTAGTGAAGCCTCAGTTATAGGACCTGACTTAGTATTTGATGCTTTATAAAAAGTCTAGTTGATCAGAGAAACACTTTGGGCTTCTCAGAGTCGACAGAAGTCTTATACAGATGTGTGCATAAAAGATATCGTGTTCGAGATTGGTGACTATGTTTATCTAAAGATCTCTCCCATGAAGGGAGTGAAGAGATTTGGAAAGAAGGGAAAGCTCGGTCCCCGATATCTCGGTCCCTTAAAAATTCTCAGTGGCTTTGGTAAAGTAGCTTATGAGCTAAAATTTCCTTCATATATAGCCTTAGTTCATCCAGTCTTCCATGTCTCTTTGCTGAAGAAGTGCATAGGTGACCCCGTAGTTGTAGTCCCTATTCAGAGTATAGATATTCAGAAAAACCTCTCTTTCGAAGAGATTTCGATTGAAATTCTCGACTATTAGATTCATAAACTGAGGAACAAAGGAGTCCCTCTGGTCAAAGTCCTTTAGTGGAATCAGTCCATTGAGGGAGCTTCTTGGGAACCAGAGGCATACATGCGTACCAAGTATCCTCAACTCTTCTCTGCTAATTCAGACTCAGCCTAAGGTAACAACTTTCTTAAGCCTTTCAGTTTCATGTTCAGATTTTAGTTAACACTTGGTGTCCAATTCATGGTCAAAATTCCATTATAAACTTGGTAGCAATTACCATTGCATAGTCATTCATTCATGTATAATTTCAGTCATGTATTTATACATAAGATATGTACGTTCAATTTGATTAGAAACTCATCTTATCAGTAATTCATTCATTCAATCATAAATCCGTTATTCATGCATCAGATATGCATATTCAGCATAATACATTTAGCTTATCAGTTATATCAGTCATGAAATTATGTTTCAGTTCTTCATGTTCAACATGTGCTTTAGTCTATAATTTCTTCTGTCTCAGTTAGTTTCATTCGAGGATGAATGTTCCCAAGGGGATATATTGTAATACCCCGTACTTCTACCTAGCTTTAATGCATCCCAAAGATATCAAAGACATGATTTAAAGATGAATACACTTATATATATATATATATATATGGAATTTTCAAGATTTTCACTTTTTGTTGTGTGGAAAATTGAATAAGCTTTCCATCGATATCAAATTCGCCTAAATCCGATAACCAGGTAAGAAGTTATCGCGATTCAAAGTTTCAGTCATAAAACATTGTCATTTCAGCTAGTGGTGCATCGCGTCACAAGCCAAAATGATGTTTGTCCATTTCCAGTAAGACTCTAGGATTACACCACATCGTAGAGCGCTTCTAAATCCTAACTGTCCTTTTTCCAGTGAACCTCCATGATGTTTCCGCGTCGCGCTAAATTTCTAGGTCATGAACAAAGTGGCAATGCGATAGCATCGCATCAAGCCATCTCCCATTTTTCCAGTTGTCAAATTCCAAAGACACGGCGCGATAGCACCGCATCGCGCCAGCCTACCAAATCGGAAAATTTTAATAAACAATAAATATTTCATCCAGGGATAAATTGATCTTTTTCAAAGGTTTTAACCCATCCAGGTGGGGTATTTAATCCCTAAAAATGCTTCAAATCATTATTTACTCACTTTTTCTCCCAAATCAAGAACATTCTCCCCCAAGAAAAAAACCCTAGCTTTCAAGAAATCAAAGCCAATTTGGAGAATCTCTCCAACAACTTCAGGAAACTTACAATCAAGGTATGTCAAGTGTTGATTCATGGGTCAATTTCACCCATGAAGCTCAAGAATCTCTTTTTCAAATTTCAAGTAAATGGATTTATATGAATCCCCTATTGGGTTTGCTTTTATTCATGTTTATAATGACCAATTGAATTCTAATCCATGTTTGGTGATGAATTTTTTGTGGAATTAGTTATTATTTGAGTAGATTCATGTGAACCCATGATTAAACCCTTGAATTGTGAGATTAGAATTAAATTATGATGTTTACTTGTTGTGCATTGTTGTCTACATATACTATGTTCATTATGTTCTTGATGAATTGCCTATGAGAACTAATAAGAAAAGAAACCATTTCATGATTAGTTTATGTACAAGTATTTGATAAGTTGTCCATAAGAATGGATTAATGCCACAATATAGTATGGAATTATGTATTCCCATTTATCTACAAGTGATACACCCCAAGTGTTCGTTGAAATATTTTAATGAATGAATCGTAAGTATATAGCCATTATTGGGCTTTTAGGCTTGTTCCATGATTTACATACTATGCTATCAAGTCCTAGGGGTATCTAATACCCAAAAATTTATTTGTGTGCCTAGAGCCAGTGTCATGTTTTCACGATATCCTCAGTCAAGCCATGTTCAGTAGAATTTAGTCAGTCACATGACTAAGGAAAACTTAGTAATCCTAGTAATCTTAGAAAGCTCAGTAATTCAGTAATCTCAGTAGTATTCCGTTTGTTAACGGAACTCCATGAACTCAGTCCAGTTTAGGTCAATTAATCATGTTCAGTGTCTATTCAGATGGAAGTAGGATTTAGCACAGAGTGAGCCCCAGGATGGGAACTCACCCGTTATTAGAGGGTGTGATTCTTAGAAGCAATCTTTGTGCTCCACAACTATGTAGCCAGCATAGGTGGAGACCTCATAACCTCTTATATGAGGGTAGATGAGGTAGCTTAACCTGTTATATAAGGGTCCCACCATTCTCATTAGAGTAACCGGTTATATGAGGGTCACTCACAGTTTGTCCTTACCTGTGGCGCAATATTGACACCCTTCCAATTGGGATTATAGATTGGACCCCAACTCAGCCTTAATAGCATATTAGGGGCATATCGATTAGATGACTACTTCCCATTGTTATAGTTTCAGACTCAGTCTCAGTACTAGAAATTAGATAGTTCTTTAAAATTTTAGGACTGTCAGATACAGTAAACTCAAAATAGTACAAAACTCAGTTAGTTCCCTCAGAACCTAGACTGTCAGATACAGTCGCTCAGTATCAGTTATATCAATTATTAATGACTCATGTTATCAATAATCAAACTCAGTAATTATGTTATCACAAATACAGTTACAATTTCTTATTCATGCATGTATTTTCACATTCATGTTATACAGTCAGGTAGATGTTCATGTATTTGAACCATTTGCATTCAGCCTACCTCAAATGCATACCAGTACATTCAAAGTACTGACACATTTGTGTTATGTTATTTTAGACCATAGGTTCAAAAGTACAAGCTCCACAGCATCAATAACATTCCAATATTCATCAGTCAGAGTCAGCAGTGAGTCCTTATCTTTCGAAGACATGAGCATTATTTTATCATTTCAGTACTTAGTTGATTTTAGTAGTAGGAGTTAGTTGGGGACATGCCGCATCAACTCTTTATTCCGACTATTAGAGTCTTTTCAGACTATCATGATTAGACAGTTATTTTAATTGTTTTTGGTATTTCATACCCTACCCAGATATTATATTTTATCAAATATTATTTCTCAGTTTTGAACCTTATGGCATTTCACCCTTTATTTCTACATTTATACAGTATATTATGAAATGGTCAGGTACAGATATCAGTCATGGATTAGCTTGTGGTCCATCAGGGTCATGAGCACCGTGTAGCGTTACGGGTACCAGATTTGGGGCATTATAGTACTACGTAAATGGGAGTGAATGCATAAGTAAAATAATAACTCAACATTTGTTTAAATTTGCAAAATAATGCATGCTAAGTGTAGATGACTCATAATAACTTGAATAACTAAAAATTAAAAATCAAGATCATGAGTGATAAAAGATGTTATGTAAATCTAGTGAGTCAGAGCACTTAGTTCTAAAAGTTGTACTTTTATTCTATCTTAAAATCATACTGTCTAAGTGTAGAAATGACTCACTTTTATATCTATAAACTAAAAACTGAAATCTAGTAGCTAATGTCCTCTATAAAATTGTATCTGAATAAAATCGTGAGCCTTTACACTTAGTTTCTAAAAGTTGTTGTTTTTATTCTTTTCTGTAGGTTGTAGGCTTTAGGAAGGTTCTTCTAACCAACATACATAATGTCAGCTATCATAGTGTCCAACTTCTAGTTCCTTTATTGGAAAACCTCACATTGAGGAGAGGTGTCATACTCTTGCCAAAGAGTATACCTGATCAAAGTGATCACATCTATATCTGTCATCCATATAAAAATACGAATAATCTGATAATTTGAACCTATATTGGCTCCTAGTTCTGGATATGTAAACATACCCTACTCGGTGCTAAACACTACTCCCTTTAATATGTTGGAAATCCACTTTTAAAACTACCATAAGGATTTATAATGAAAAACAATTTTGCATCTATTTATTTCAAAATGTGTTTTTCTGTAAACTGTAATAAAATTGTATAGTGGACTTCGTATCTTAACTGAGGATCGAAATATCAAATCCTTATTAAATTCTAAAAATAACTATTCATGGGATGCTTAAACATAGAAATTCTTTAACATACAAACTAGGGCTTGATAACTCATGCATCAAATTCATGTCAAAACATCATAATGTTCATGCTTGATAGTGTAAATATTGATAATTCAATTCAAAATCTTTAAATTAAAACAATACAAATAAAAATAGGAAATAAGAAATGCAATTCAACATCTACATTACTTGAAATCTCATAATCTTCAATTAGTGATAAGTAGGTATAAACCCTAAACTGAAATTTGTGTAATTTCATAAAAAAATCAACTTTAAAACTAGTTTTGGGAACAAGTATGAAAGAGTTATCCTTGTTGAAAACTCCACATACCTTAATTAATCAATAGATGAGAAGCTTGAACTTTGAGTTTCTAGTTGTGCTCTTCAAGATTGATTCTTGAAGTTCTTAATTTGGGAATCCTTAATTTTGAGTTATCTTGGAAAAAGAATGGTTGAATTTGGATTTCTTGGGTATTAAGATTTGAGTTTTAGGATTTCCTTGGAGAGTAATTTTGATGAAAATATGCATATAATGGTTAGAATAGGATTAATTATCTATTTTTCACGGATTAGGGCTTGAGGAAATTTGAACTTGCCCTTTAAAAATTTAACTTAGGACTGGAAGTCCTAATTTTTGGCCCTACAACGACGTGCCGACATCGTGGTGGCTTATTGGAAAAAAATGATTGTCATTTCTGCCTCTAGCACAATGTGGCGTAATCGTGTTCTATCACTGGAAAAGGACGACTTTCATTTTGCTCTACACTGCGATGCGATGTTTGTCCAATTGGGATTTATAGTGCGATACAGCCTAATCGCGGTTAGCTACTGGAATGGGATGAATGGGAACTAGAGCTTCACCGCGACGCGGGATAATATCGGTGCTTCAGTGGAATTGGATAATTGTGATTTTGTCCTTCACTGTGACACGGTGCTTATCGCATTGTTCTACTATTTTTACTAAAGTCACCATAACTTCTTAATCGAGTATCGAATTTCGGCAAAATTGGTATCGTAGTAAAGCTGATTCAATTACCTACACATTAGTGGGTCTTGAGCTGGAAAATTTTATACGCATCAAGAGTTATACAGTTTTGCAGTTAACCCTTGAAACACTATGAGCTAAACTGATCTAACAAAAGTATGGGGTATTACAATTGTCCACTTTGTTTTCCACTGGACCAGTTTCAAGGGCAGAAGTAAGATCATGGGTGCGATTTAGACTGGACACTTCCTACACCAAGTTGCATATTAGTAAACACATCGAGGATAACAAAGTAACAAACCCCAAAAAGAACTAAGAGAATAAGCACTAAGGGTTTGAATACAAATGCTAACCTTTCCAAATTCAAGTGAAATGATGCAAAACCCAGATGGAAGCAATGGTGCGTCATCAGCAAATTTAGCATCAATAGTAGTATAAATGTGTTTGGCGTAGGTTCAACCAAAATTTTCATCCATTCCACTACATATCTATCAAAAAACATGCAAAGTTTCTATTACCACAACTACAGAGACACAGAAACAAGCAATCAAAGCAGAAAAATTATAGCTTGCACAAGAACACCCAAGTCTCACAAGAAACAAAATCCACAGTACCTCATTATTGACTCCTGCTTTTGCAGTAAGGGAAACTAGAAAAGAAGTGGCTTCAAACTGTGTTAAGAACCAAAAGATTCTCATACACTCATCTTATGTTTAAGGTATTGACCAATATATGAATCTGAGGCAACTTTTGTGTTTGGCAGAGATAGAAGACAAATTAATCAAGGTTCAAGAAATTCTCCAGCCTGAGAAATTAAATATAAGTCCCTGAAACAAATATGCTAAGCACACATATAGAATAAAATTCCACCTTTTCATACAACACAATATTCACGAATCTCGTGTCTTCCATACAAAAAATTATATATTTTTATTTTGCAGGTTGATTTTCTAAATTTCCTGATATTAGATACTCTTTCAAGTTATAGAAGATATTCTCATAATGCACAACTTACATGAATAAAAGACATAGATATAAATTCAACAATTTTATGGTTTTAATAAAAGTAATTCTCATTTATAATGAACCAAGGTGACAATGTGAAGAGTAAAAATTACTTAATTTACCCTGCATAAATAAAACTTACTTGCAGCAGAAACATATCTCTTGGCATTATAGAATCCTTAGGAGAATAGACTTCCAACCTAATGACCTGCAACAACTATAGGCAAAAAAGGAGCACATTACCAGTAACTATGAAGAGAAACCACAAAAATCACTAAACAAGACCAATTAGAACAGTTTAGGATTGCCAACAATGCAGATTAAATAAATCAACTGAATTTGCCTCTTCATGCTCAACAATGTGTGCAAGTGGGAGGATCACTTGACCCCATAGTTACCAACTCGAGCCCCAAGTAGGCTGCAGGGATCAACTTTAATGGCTGCGGTAGCATAATTATCTATAGTATTGTTTGACAATTTAGATTGATGTTCCCGCAGAAACGTCAGAAGTATAGCAGGAGGCACATTCTGTACAACTCAAGTGACACTTGACCAACATCATAAATGAAATTTACATATTGTCTAGGACTTAGCAGAGTATAAAATTTATATTAGAAGAGAACACTAGACATAATGTAACCATACCACGAGACTGCCATCATACTTCACAGTTATATACCATAAGAGCTAGAAGTCAAGGGAGGGTGCCAACGTCATTGATGCATAATGCTAAAAGCAAAAACATTTACGTTCAATAAGAAGGATATAGGGAGTGAATGCACAATCATGAGAAATAACAGTTCAGTAACATACCTGAATGTAAAGGATTTCAATGGTTCCACCATTGACAGTAGGTAGCATACTTATAACAATAATAATATGACAATCACAAAACCACTAACGTCGATCGTTAAGGATTTTGGAGACCTGGAGGGATCTCAGAAATTAAATTCATATTGCAATGCCAGAAATATAATTTTCAAACAATATGATGTACTTACCCTCATTGGCTCTAGAACAACCAGCCCACATGATCATACAGGCACGCTAGTGAAACCATGAGAAATAACAATGCTTCTTATGGAATCAAAACCAGGCTATTCATTTCAAGAGAGATGATTAGAAAGAATTAAAGTAACATTGAGAATTTGTAACAGAAATAACATAGTTACAAAAAATAAGACTGGAAAATGTGGAGTGATGTATTAACATCCTTATGATAAGTGGGGTATTGTACCACCATTTTGCTATCACAACTCACAATTAAGAGTCTGATGTATGGCAACTATTATCATAAATATGAGATAAGAAATGACACTAATACATTAAAAGTGTAGTAGTGGCATAGATATCCCAAAACTTCTATAATGCAATTTCACAATAATTCAATGCGTTAATGATAACTGATAACATAAAAAGTGGGCAGCAACCCATACTTTATCTTATCTCTTTAATGGCTATAAGCTAAGATACAACTTTTATACTAATTGACTAACTGGAAAGAAGAGGTTCAATGAAAACTAAAATAAATTATTGTATTTATATTAATTGTATATTAATTGTATTAACTGGCAAGAGGCATAAGCTAATTTCTAAGATAATAATGGATAGATACTGCAAAAGGCAAACCAACAAAGTTCATTGGAACATGGAAAGTAATATAGTCCAGGTTAGTTCTGTTTCTCTCATTGACATTTGACTGTATTTTACTAACCATTTTTGTGGTTGCCCGTTGATAGTAATTTTGGACTGTACATTCTTCATGTCCATTCTATTTATGTATTCCAGTAACTGGTATAGACCATTTACAACATTTCCAATGATGTCATTCAACTATAATAAGTTCATTACTGCTAGATTATATCAACTTATTCTCGAGTCTTACAGTTAGCATCTAGTATCATTTCTATTTCAAACAGAGAAAGGAATGTAATTTTATATTGAAAACACCATTATACCAAAAACAAGAAAAGGTTGTGCAACACCTATTCACATCTAATTTGTGCATAAACATCCAAAGATTATAGTTCATTCATTCCAAATTTGAAGAAATAGATAATATTGGAAAGTAGAAATTCTCAATGTTCAATGCAGTGTTATCAATAGAAAAATAGCTCCATGGACTAGAGATTTTAGTGTTGCACATAGATGAAATAGATGAGCCCTCAAGGTTGGATAGGTTTTTATTAAAAATTGATTGGGATAATAAGTTCAACCTCATTATATTGAATACGCTTAATAAAACTGCTTTAGATCATAATCCAATTGAACTATAGTGTGGAAGCTGGAGAACAAAAAAATCTTATTTCATGTTCTATTCATGTGGATTGATAATGATGGCTTACTAGAAAGGGTGAAGGGATGGTGGAATTCTTTTTCCGTTAGAGCCACTGAAAATCACCAAACCACACCGGTACATTTTATAGACACAAAAATTTTCAAACCGCACTAGATTCTTTAGTTGTAGAAATTTGAAGTTCACAATAATTGTAAAATTCGTGTATGAAAAAAAAATTAAGCAATAAGAGGTATCAAATGTATGATACAAAAATTACATTTATGATGATGTTGCAAGATCACATAGAATATTACAATAACATTAGATCAAAAAGCAAGCAACAATCAACATAGTGGATCATAGTAAGAGTGTCTACATTTGTCTTTTAGAAGCAAAAGTTAATCACTCCAGTCATGGTTATACAACTAAATATTCCCTTATGTTTATGGATTTCTAAGTCATAGTACACACAAAATCAACAACTATATGGTCAAGAGTACGATCACACTTACAGAAGTACTCCATTATTAATCCTTTTCCATGCATAGTCCTTCCTTCCATATGGCTGGGCAGCAATGTAGTCCTTCGTGAGTACTATGGCTCACCTAGCAATCATCCAATTGTATTTAAATCAACTGTAGTATGTAAAATAATATGCAAGCGGTAAGCTTTAGGTAACCTAGCTTCAAGCAAATTCTCTAGTCAAAAAATACACTAACCTTAAAATCCCAAAACAGAAGCAATTGAAGTACCAATTTTAGAGAAATTGAAGTGCAAATTCAGTTTGACTTTTGAACACTAGCAGAAATTAAAGTGCAGAATTAGTTCCAATCGCTAATCAAAGTACAAATTTGGTTTGAAATTAAAGTGCAATTTGAATATGGTTTATCATTAACTCTCCAAAATGCAATCTCTAAAATGTTGATCTAAAACTAAAGTCGACGAGAAGACCATGGTGGCCGGCGAGTGAGACTAACTTTTACCATTATAAAAAATCTAACCGATATAGACAAGTATTATTCTACCCATCGATTAGGTGGGGTGTAAGAAGATCAAACCAAAGTTTTCCCTATATCAAGAAAAAGAGGAAGAAGAAAGGTCCTAAAGTTTTAAATCATAAATTAAAAATTTTGGGCTATAACGGATCAAAAGAAGAGAGCTCCTAAGGTTTAAGAGAGGATTTTTATTAAAATGGGTTCATTTGGGCAATTTTTGTGAAATTTTTTTGAGGAAATTAAAAATATAGATGCAATAGGTATCTTTTTACTCATGAAATATTTTCATAGATATTTTACGGTAACAATTTTAATAATCGTAAGAAGAAGAAGAAGAAGAAGAAAGGTTCTAGAATTTAAAATCATAAATTAAAAATTTTTGGGCTGTAATAGATCAAAAGAAAAGAGCTCCTAGGGTTTAAGAGTGGATTTTATTAAAATGGGTTCATTTGGGAAATTTTTGTGAAATTTTTTTGAGGAAATTTAAAATACAGATGCAAAAGGTATCTTTTTACTCATTAAATATTGTCATAGATATTTTATGGAAACAATTTTAATAATCGTAAGAAGAAGAAGAAGAAGAAGAAAGGTGCTAGAATTTTAAATCATAAATTAAAAAATTTTAGGCTGTAACAGATCAAAAGAAGAGAGCTCCTAGGGTTTAAGAGAGGATTTTATTAAAATGGGTTCATTTGGGCGATTTTTGTGAAATCTTTTTGAGGAAATTAAAAATACAGATGCAATAGGTATCTTTTTACGCATGTAATGTTGTCATAGATATTTTATGGAAACAATTTTAATAATCATTGCCATACATCTACCTATTTCAATGGTTACTCTTAAACAATGAAGGTTATATTGCTACATCATAGCTAAAGAACAATTATTTTTTACAACGGTTGGAACAATTACAATAGACCTCCTATAGCAGCACTTTGAAAACCTTCACCATAAAGTTCATTGCCATAGAGATAATTTTTAGTAGTGTCTCTAGTATGGGATGAAGAAGATGTGGTAAGATGTTTATGATTTCAATGTCTAAATACTAGTAATGGCATGCATAGATTTCATACATTCATGATTATTGCATCTATGGGTGATACGATTTTGATTATATCATAATATTATTATGATTGCCACTAATTAAGGGTTAAATCCCATTTTATACCTTAATATTGGGTTTCTTCATAATAATAAATGACAATGTTTTATGCATAACTTATAGGTAAAAATGTTAATAATGATACTTAAGAACTTAATCGAGATAAGTCCAGTATATGATTTAATACTACGAATTAATCCATCCATGAAAGATTTTGATCCTTTCTATGTTATGGGCAATGGATTTACTAACTTATACTCTTTTAGCCATGGCTTGAGTCCGTGCACCTATTATATATACATGTTTATTGATAATGTGATATTGATGAGAAATGGTGAATTATGGAAATATAATCTACCTTGCTTCTATGTCATGATTATTTACTTTAGCCCTCATGGGGCTTGTTATTTACTTTAGCCTTTGTTGGTGTTGCACGTTACTTTACCCCTTGTGTGCCTTGCTCTATATTATTGATATTGAGTTTGATGTTATGATGATGATATTGACACTCAGAAAGGCTAGAGAATGTTATGTTGATATAATAATACCTAGAAAGGCCGGAGGATATTATAATGAGATAATGATACCCAGCAAGGCCGGAAGATATTATGATGATAGGATGATACCCGGAAAGGCTAAAGAAGATTTTGATTATGTGATGATACCTGACAAGGTCAGAGGATGTTATGATGATGATATTGATACTCGATAAATCCAAAGGATGATTATGATGATGGTTATGGTATTGTTAATTCTATTGCATTCATACTTGCATGTGCATCGCCTATAACCAATATGTGCCTATGTCTATCAGCTGGTGTAGATGATTGAATAGATATAGGTAATGATTATACCTTGTGTTAATTATGTGTTGAGTGAACCTTTCGAGCTTAAGGGGGTGGGGGTACACATAGTCTTGGTTAGGTATTTGGTAGTCCTGAATATTCAGTTACTCATGTTGTTTGTTATATTGTAATTATCATTATTATGGTCATTGTTATGTCTAGCTTATGAAAGTTTGGTCATTGATTGGGTATCGAGATTGAGGTACGGTTCTGGCCTCTTCTATCTTACAATTTCATTATTATGCATAATTAAATCCATGATGAGGTATATGGGTTAGAAACCCTGAGCATGTTAATGCTAAATTTAGATAGGACTAGAATGATTCCTCAAAATTAAGATATGATTATCTAGGTTATGGTTTGAGTTGACCTTATATCTATATATGTGTATATTTAGTTTTATGTAGCTATGGTATTACCATATATCCTTTCCTTTATTTATTTAGATTGTATATTCATTTTTTGGCTTTGTATATTGTTATACATCCTTCTTTAGTCCTTTAAATGTATATTAACCAAGGATATACAATATATTTTTAAGATTACTATGTATTGTCAGAATAGGAAAGTGTAAACTTATTATTTCCTTAACCTTATTATGTTAAGTCTCTTAGACAGGAATGGGATAGGTTATCCTTATTATCTTATTAGTTGTATTATGTTGTTTCTGAATATTTTTTGTAGTTCCCATTCTGTTTATATCTTGTATATATCTGCTTTATCTTTAGAGCTCAGTTGGAATATACCTATTGAGTACCATTTGTTTGGTATTCATAATACACTTTTGTAGCCTGCAGATCATAAGTATGAGTTATCATTATTGATGTGTAAGTCATGCAAAGCATCCATGGTTCAGAGACTAGATTGAGCTATGAACATTGGAGTATTTCTACCTTTCTCTTATATATTAAACTAGCCTCTATATTGTACTCAGAGATAAGTTATATCTATGTATTCATTTGTACTTCACATTAAAATCATATTATTGTAGAAGCTCTTCTACTGATACCACCATTTTTGGGGATTTCATTATGTATTTGATCTTTTATTTCATCTATTCTACATTCTTTCTTTATGTTTATTAGGTAGTTCATTACTAGCCGTTCTGGACTACAGGTGTGGCTTTTCTACTGGTGGTTATAGTAAACACCATCATGGACCTAGAAATTAAGCCATGACAAAGTATGTGGCTTGCGAACCCCCCATAGGTCCTACTTAGAAGATATAATGCTCAGTAGGTGTATACAAAGGTTAAGTTTAACACCCCAAATTTTTACCTCTACAAATTTCTTGACTTTATGCCCACTGTCTAGGTAACTACTCCCCTAATGAGTTGTAAAGACTCATTATGAGTCGTAGGACCCCAACCATAGCCATACCAGTGTAGGTGCCCAAGATATTGTTCTGATTACGATATCTATCTTACAAGTTGTAAGGTGAGGTCACGAGTTGTATGGAGAGGCTCATGACCAAATAAATAGTTTAACTAATGTTTTTATCCATAGTATGACTAGGACCTTATGAGTCATAATGTCATATTATGAGTCAGTGTAAAGTTTATACGACCAACAATAAGGATGCCCTGAGTCACTGCCAGACTACGAGTCCAAGAAATGACTAATACCCAAACATCATGAGTCATGACGTGACCCGTAGCGACTCACAACAAATTTTCCTACATGTTCTCATTAAGGAAAAATTGGTATACAATGTTTTATCATAACATAAGGATTATTCTTCTCTCTCAAATTCCCAAGGCAAAACAACTAGGATTTCTAAAGATTTGGCTTCCAGAGCTCTAAATGGCGATTTCCATCCATAATTCTCAATACTTTCAGGCATGTGTCTCTTCCCTACAAACTTGTGTTTGATTCATGGTATGTAATGTTGATATTCATGTGGTTTTAAATATTTATTTGGAACTTGGGTTAATGGTTTTGGATAATTATGGCTTGAATGGTGTTCCTATGATTTTATATGCATTATTTATGCTTTATTGATAGTTTTTGAATAGATTGGGTGTATAGGAATAGTAATATGGGATGGGGGTCATGGAATTCCCCTAAATTAATGATTTTTGGTATTTAAATTGTTTGGAAATTGTGTAACCTCAACCCACTTGCTTAATTGGATTTGAAACATGGTTAATCAAAAGGTTTGGCTTACTATCATAAACTGTTGCATTTCATAAAATGATAAATGGAATAGAAATTATTTTTTGGAAGGCCTTGATGGCCACATGTTTACTTAATTATAAACTACAGGGGTTGAGTCGTTCCCCTAAGTTGATATTTATAAACTACGGAGGTCAGGGCATTCCCCCAATGTTTGACTTATTAAATCATAGGATCGGGGCATTTGTCAAGTTGATGAATAATTGGAATAGCATAATGATATTATCTTGGAAGCATAACTAGTATGACAATAACAATGGTATATTCCGTAATGGATGAATTTTGGTTAATAGATATCAATGTGTAAACTATTTTAATTGGGATTACTAGGGATAGGGATTGTGTAGCTTGTTGTAAAGGTGTAAGTCCCATGTAGGACGAACACTAGAAACCATATTTATCGCTGCAGGGGTCTTAACGAACATTTGAATACTTCACACTTATAAATATTCACGTATTTTAGAATAACTTGTGGCCCGGGCATTCCCTTATGTTTCTTGGATATCTCTAGTTGGTGTAGCTAACATGTACTGGAGCTCTTTCAGTAGGTGGAGCTGAACCCATATAGCCCGTAGGTACCAAGATGAAGGGATAGTTACATAGTCTAAGTTAATGTTTTAAATCTCATGCTAAACCTTTTTCCCTATCTCGTCATTTTATTTATAGATATGTATATGTTCACATTTCATATCATTCCTCCCAAAGATCTAATGCTCGTGGAATCTCCTGTGTCCCACCTGATGATAATGTGGATGGAACTTATTTTACTTTTAGAGTACAGACACAGTCTAGGGTCCCTACTCCTAATTGCCCTAGTAGAGTTCCACTGGTCCTTACCAATCTTCCTCAAGTTTTAAGAGATAATGATGTTCTTACCCCACCACCCAAACGAGATATTTTTAATGTCTAGTTTTGTTGATATATTCATCTACTAACCTAGTCGTTGACTTCACAATCTCATCAGTCTAATTATGTGGGTTTTATTGCTCCATATTTTGAGGTCACTCAAGTTCGTTATTTTATAAGGTTAAATCCTCTAACCTTTATTGTCTCTAAGGTTGAGGAGGATCCTCAAGGGTTCATTGATGAAATAGAGAAGATATTTAGGGTAATGCATACTACTGATGTAGAGGGTCTGGATTTTGTTGTATATCAATTGAAGGATATACCATATCAGTGGTATAAGGAGAGCGAGTAATCAAGGGGTGATGGTGGTGAGTAGGGTATGTAGGAGGAGTTTTCTTATGATTTCATTAATCATTTCTTTCCTTAGGATTTGAGAGAGTCTACGGCTAAAGAGTTTGTGAACTTGAAGCAGGGAAGGTGACTATAAAGGACAATGCTTTGAAATTCAACTAGTCGTCTCGTTATGCACCGAAGATGGTATTTAGTATAAGGGTGAGAATAAGGTATTTTTCTTTAGGTTTGTGTCGAGACCTGGTACTAGAGTGTAAGACAACAACATTGAATAATGACATGAATATCTTTAAGCATGTGGTGTATATCCAGCAGGTTGAAAATAAAAAGATAAAATAAGCAGAAATGGCATAGAGGAAGAATAAAAAGTTTAGGTATATTCAGAGTAGGGTGAAGGCTAATAGAACATTGGTAGAGTTTGTAGGCAGTGGGCCAAGAAAGGGAATTGGGGAAACTCGAGTTCATATTCTATGGCTAGTCCTCCAAATCCTAAGTCATCTAGTGATCATCACTTTAAGACTAACAGTGGGTTAAAACCCCAAGGTGCCCAATCTCAGGTTAGTGGATCTCAGTCAGCCCCACTTAATACTCCTTGAAGATTCTGTGGATAGTTTTATCATGGTTATTATGATGAAGGAAGGAATCTAAGTTTCAAATATGGCAAGCCTGGTCATATTTAGTGGAACTGTCCGTGAGCAAATAATGATACTGGAGCTAATAAGGTTCTGGTTTCTATTTATTTAGCTTTCGAGCCAAAGGGTGATACTTATTTTACAAGCCTTTCTGATATCATCTTGATGTCGTTGCCACCCGTCTATAATCTGTGTTGTCTCTTGCTATTTTCACAGGCATATTATATCTTTTTCTCATGATGTATATTGTCTGCTTGATTTGGGGCCCACTCTTTCTTATATAGCCCTTTATATGGCTATTTATTTTGATTTTGTTCCTGAGTGCATTTCCAATCCCTTATATCTACCCCGATGGGTGATTCTATTATGGATACAAAGATCTTTAGGGGTTGTGCGGTGTCTATCTGTGGTAGGGAGACCTTGGTGGATCAGATAGAGGTAGATATGGTAGACTCTGATGTGATCTTGGGGATGGATTAGCTTCACTCGTTCTATGCATCTATTTATTGTAGGACCCAAAATATTAGTTTCCAATTCCTTAATGAACCGGTAATAGATTGGGAGGGAAATTTCCTATTTTCTAAGTGAAGATTTTTTTCCTATCTTAGAGCCTATAAGCTGATATTTTTAATAAGTATCTGATGGTCTTTCTCAATGATCTTCCTGATATTTGTCTTAATAGGGAAATAGATTATGAGATTGATCTTCTACCGAACACCCATCCTATCTCTATCCCTCCATATAGAATATCTACGACAGTTGATAAAAGTTAAGGAGCATTTAAAGAATCTTCTAGTTAATGGTTTCATCCATCCTAGTGTGTTCCCATGGGGTGCTCCCATGCTTGTCGTACGTAACAAGGATGTTTCCCTTCAGAGTATATATATTAGTGCCAACTGAATAAGGTGACAACATAGAATAAGTATTCTCTTTCTAGGATAGATGATTTTTTCTACCAACTTAAGGATGCTATATGCTTTTCTAAGATTGATCTTTGGCCAGGCTATCACCAGTTTGAAATTAGGTAGGTTGATATCTCTATGACTATCTTCAAAACCCGATATGGTCATTATGAGTTTGTGGTGATGTCATTTGGGTTGATGAATGATTTGGTTGCATTTATGGATCTCATGAACCAGGTATTAAGGCAGTTTTTTGATTTGATTATCATTTTGTTTATTGTTGATATCTGGGTATATTCCAAGAGTATGTAGGATCATCTCAATCACCTTTGAGTAGTGTTACAGGCTCTTATGGATCGACAATAGTATGCAAAGTTTTCGAAGTGTATGTTTAGGTTGATTATGTGACTTTTTTGGGTCATGTTGTTTCTTGTGAGGGGAGCATGGTGGATCCATAGAAAGTTTTTGCTGTTAAGAAGTGGCCTAGACTCATGTCTTCCACCGACATTCAGAGCTTCTTGAGTTTATATAAGACCCCGCAAAATTTTCTCATAGGCTGAGCCTTAGAGTGTATTCAGTGAAGTGTAGATCCAGCCCTAAAAGATTGAGAAGTTCCTTCCCAAGTGATAAATATTTTTAACCTTTTAGAATTTCTCTTGAATAAGCTTTAGATCGATACCAATTTTGTCAAAATCCGGCTTCGGAGGAAGAAGTTATGGCCATTTTACTGAAAGCAGTCGAAACAATCCAGGTGCGACGGCTGTGTTGATGGACTATCAAGCTTTTGATGGACCATTGCCCAGAACATCACAACAAAGTAAGTAACTCCCTTTTCTTTCCTAAGTGCGACGGATAGGACGACGGACCATCGAGGTTGCGACGAACCATCGCGCAGAGGTAGTGTAGCCTCATCATGGCCAACATACAATGGACGACCTGATGGACCATTAGATTTGCAATGAACCATCGCTGAGACCGTCGTATCGAGGCAGTGTGTTATTTTTATAACCAATGTACGATGGATGATCTGACAGACCGTCAGACTAAGTGGCGGACCGTCGCTTCGATCGTCGCAGCCCCCGTTGAACATTTTAAACTCACTTTTGAAAGGTCTTTTTTGTCTTTCTCCCACTCTTTTCATCCCCTATTTATATCCAATCAAGTCTCACAACTTCATACTTCATCTTCAAAATCAAAAGATAGGGTTTTTACAAAATAAAAACCCTTCTTTCTTCTTCAAGAAAAATCAAGAGAAATCAAGAAATCAAGAATCTCTCCAAGAGCCTTCAAGAAAGTGTTTCCTAAGGTATGCAGATGTTGATTCTTTGGTCCCTTTCATCCAAGAAGCTCAAGAATCCTTTTCTAAACTCAAAGATTCTTATGTTCATGAATTATGATTCTTGTGATTGAAATTGGAGTTCATGCTATTATTGAGTTTTAATTCATGTTTCTTTACAAGGTTTTCAAGATTTGACCCTAGTATGTGATATTCATGACAAACCCTATTCAAGTTGCTTGCTAAGTGATGTATTTATTTCAATTAAGTGTAGAAATTGTTGAATATGCAAAGCATACTCCATGCTTCTGTGAAGGAATTAGAGCCATTATAGCATGTTTACCAGAAATCCCCAATTGTGTGCAAGCCCATATATGCCAGGTGTTTATTGAAAAGCCTAAGTGAATGAATTGTGATATAAGAGCATGGAATTTCCCCAATTATGTGTTTTTTGATACATGCTAAGTGTCTGACGTAAGACCTTGTTGAATGGAGTACGAGCCTGTAACGCTCCGATTCCGGAGAACCGAAATGCCACATAGTGCTTATGATCCCAAAGGATCACAAGCTAACCCTTTTTCTGATATCTGTACCTATTCACTGCATAATATAATAAAATACATGCAAAAACTGGCTAACACTTCCCGTAAGGTTCAAACATCTAGAAATATACAATACCTTAAACCACAAACTAATACATTTGTCTGAAAAGCCTCTACATTGCCTGAACTATGGAGTTGAAGGGACAATTCCCCCAACTAAATCCATCTACTAAAATCAAATACTATAATAACAAAATCCTCGGATGATGAGGACTCACTGCTGCACCCACTTCTTCTATACAAGTGACTTCTAAGATGCTCCAAGTTTCACTCCTCTGAACCTATGGTGCCCCAAAATAAAAGAACACCATAGCGCGAATGCATCAGTACTAAGATGTACTAAGTATGCAAACAGGGAAGGCTAAATGCAAAGGCTTATGCATGAACATTTAATCAACAGAATAGTCATGAGAATAACGAACGAGTACACATATATGAATGCACAGTTCACAAACACTATAAAACTATAACAACTCCAGATACCACAGCTCGGATACCACTTTACTGTCCTCGAAACTCACTACTATACTGGGGTACTGCATTACTGAATCACAGGATACCAACACTGATCAATCGAATACACTCACACCCCTGAATCCTAAAGATTTATACTGACACAGAAACCATGGGAAGTATTTACATAACTCACCATGACTCCTCATAAGGAACTAACTATGTGGGGGTGCACGCAATAATTTGAATAATATCTTTGTTTTCGTAAAACATACATACAGAAAATGAAGACTCGCATGGCTTGAATTTCATTATCCGTACTTCTCATAATATTATAGAGAGGAAAACATACGTAAAATCCCATAAATCATCATAAAATCATCAATATTCATCGTAAATTCTCATGACTCATCATAGACAACCAAACTCATCAACTCAAGACTCGGAGCAACTCAATAGTTCAAGAAACATACTCTTATGGACAGGGGAGATTCCTATAACCGACAACCCCACGTAAGCCACGTGGAATACCAACGTTTTCCCTCTTAGGGAGAGTACTCCCATTGGCGGGAGTGTTGTACGCTTTCCAGGGAGTACTACCTTAAAGCTTTCATAATCACAATTCGGCTCTCTAGCCAACAGTATCATCATCAACAACCCTACGGTGGCACATAGGTTTGGTGAAATCCACCACCACATCACAAGGGTCTATCATAAGGACCAAATAAAATCTCTTTCTCATTTATCAAATCATATCAATTTGTGGATTCCTAACTCAATACATTTTTGCTCAAAACATTTTAATTTTCCTCAACATCAACATGGTATCCATAACACAGTATTTCATCTCTGCGAGCTTAAAAATCAATATAAATCATCCCAACTCTGCTGATGCAAATCAATATTCTCAAATGACCATTCTTTCATTCCAATATTCAAATCATGACAATATCTTTTGAAAAGCATTTAAGATCTTCAAATTATAGTAAGATTTTGTATGTTGTAATGTAACTCAATTCATGGCTCTTATATCAAGAATTCTCAAAAAAATAATTTCACAGTAGTGGTATGCAATTTATGGCAATAATTTCAATTCAAGAAAACAAGATAATAAGGTTATTATGTGAACCAATATTGGACGATTCAAAGTTCCATAAATCATATCTTGAAAACACTTGAAATATCAACTCATGGTAGAAATATGAAATTCACCATATCAAATCAAAACTTGGAAATAATAAAGTAATCATGTACATCAAATCTTAAAAAATTTATATTTTTCATAACCTCATAATTCGTCATTAAAACATCTTGGGTATTTACCCACTTTACAAAATCATGAAATTTCAATGATAAAATCAATTCTTTGGCCACAAGAATGAAAAGATATTCTTGTTCAAAACCCCACATACTAAGTTCTCATGGAATTCATGTTAAGTTCTC